>NC_079207.1:16461149-16578649 GCF_026745355.1 Beta vulgaris subsp. vulgaris
AAACCCTAATTAACTAACTAAACCCTAACCCCATAACTTGAAACCCTAACCCCACAACCACCACCCAACCCACCCCCCCCCCCCCCCCCCCCCCCCCCACCCCCACCCTCGGCAGCATACCCCCACCCCACCCCCCACGCTGCAGCATCCCCCCTCCCCTTGCAGCAACCACCACCACCTCCTTGCGTTGTAGACCGAACCACCACCACCTCCTCTAAAACTGATTTCGAAAATCATTTTCGAAAATCAATTTCGAAATCATGTTCAAAAATCATTTTCCAAAACATTTACGAAATCATTTTCGAAAACATTTTCGAAAATCATTTTTGAAATCATTTTCGAAAACCATTTTCGAAACTATTTTCGAAAACCTGTTGCGAAAACCATTTTCGAAAACCAATTTTGAAATCAATTTCGAAAACCATTTTTGAAACCATTTTCGAAATCAGTTTTTGAAATAAAAAAAATCAATGGAGAAGAAGTAGAGAGAAAAAGAAATGAAGAAGAAGGAGTTACTCATGGGTCGACTTGCGGTGAGGGGGGGGGCAGGGCGGTTGCGGGTTGGGGGAAGGGTAGAGGGGCTCTGGGTGAGGGGAGGGCAGAGCGGCTGCGGTGGGTGTGAGGTGTTAGATGAGGGGTTAGGGTTGGGGTTAGGGGTGGGGCTGCTGGGGTGGGGAGGGAAGGAGACTGGGGTGGTGGGGGTGGTAGGGTGTTAGGGTTAGGGTTAAGAATTTAGGGTTAGGGGTTAACAATGGCAAAATGGTAAATATGACTAACCAAAACTTAACACCGTTAGTCATTAAGGGCATTTCGTACATTTGTTTGAAACAGTAAGGGTACCTTGTGCATTTTTTTAAAACCAGGGTTATCCCATGAATTTTGAAAAACCACAGGGGTACCTAGTGAAAAAACCGTAATTTAAAACAATGTTTTTCTTTTTATAAAAAATTGAAAAATGAAAAATTAATGAAACTTGCCATATGAGTAGGTCATAAATAGAATATGCAATACCATTAATAACTTGACAAACTAGATTGAGACAATCAATTCAGGAAATCAATTAGAATCTTTAACCAAAGAAAGTTTGCAATATATCGTGATAACATAATATTTCATATTTACAAAGTTCAAACGATATAGTTTATTAAAATTTATAATTGTTAAAGAACTATACTAGAGTCATTGAACAGAATTTATTAAATCATCGATCAAATTTTTCAGTGACAGTATTCAACAGTTAAAAATTATTCACCTTTAATTTAAAACGATAATAATATCTACAAAAGAACCTCAATAATTTATATCATACCAAAATAATTTTAGATAAAAAAATATGTTCATCTGTATATACCTACATAAGATTGTCACGCACGCATCGCGTGCATATGCAACTAGTCATAGAATGATAGAAGTATAAGGTTTGAACGCACAAGTCCGCGTCTTTGTTTCCCATCGAAGAAGGCAACTTTATTGCCATGCTGGTAGCCTTCTGTACAAGTCATTACCCAAGTCAACACATCACTACAAATAATTCCATCAAGTACTATTTATATATATATGTATCATATACACAGAATAACCAGTAACTAAGCTAGCCAGAAAGAGCCATTAGAAAAGCTAAAGATCATATCATCCCAAGTCATGTTTCTCATCTTCTTTACTTTGTTTTTATTTTTCTCAAACCTTATTTTTGCCACTTCTACCATAGATGGTATCAATCATCAAGGCTCTGAAACTGATAATAATGTAGACCGTCTTTCCCTCTTAGCGATTAAGTCTCAAATCACTCATGATCCTCATGGTGTTTTAAACTCTTGGAATAAATCCCATTCCATTTGTCAATGGCATGGTGTCACTTGTAACACCATGCAACGAGTCGTTGATGTTAGGTGTGTGATCAATGAGAGAACCGGATATCCACTCCAAGGCACGGAAACTACGCTTTCCTATTAGTTTAATTTCGCCCCTCTAGGATCACCGGGTTAACACGAAATAACTAATGAGATACAATGGAGAGAAACAATCCACTTAGATGATCTTCTAAGTGAATCAACAAGAACTTGTGTTTTTGTGTTTGTGAAGAACACTCAAGAGAAGATTGCAAGGTTTCTCTTAAGCAAAGCAAGAAGTGTTTTGAGAGTATAGAAAATCTGATTTTTCTTCTAACCCGTCACTCATAGGAATCCCAAGGTTTATATAGGAAGAATAAACCTTTCATTGACTAGGGAGGTTAATCACATAACCCCCATCTTAATCACATTGACTAGAGAGGTTAATCACATAACCCCCATTTTAATCACTCATCAAAGGTCTTTAATCTACTGATTAAAGGACCTTAAAAGTCATTAAAATGATCAACAAAGCATCACAACGGATATAAAACCGTCGAGGCAACTTTTCGCATTCCAAGGCAGAAGACACGTCGCGACTCGCGAAGAAGCTCGCGAGTCGCGAGGCGCTGGTCGCGACCCGCGACGCCTGTCGCGACCCGCGACGGGCCACTGGTCTCGCGGCCAGTCTTCTGTCTCCCTTGGTTTTATCAATGCGTTTTGCCACTTGATGCACTCTAGCCTTTTGCATACTAGACCTCCTCCTCTTCTAGTACATCCCTTATGAGTTTCAAACCCATTACCCTATAAATGTTCCAACAATCCTCCTCCCATTTATAGGGTAATGTTGAAAAGTTTTTCAACTTGCTATAAATCGCAAACACACATGTTCATGCATCATGGAAATATCTAACGATTGAATTTCCATTTAGTAAAAGTAATCTTTACAATAATTTAGATCATAATGATAGACAAAGCTTTGAATCATATAACCATTACAAATTATTGAAGTTACTAATACACAAAACATAAACTAGGTTCTTAAAACCTCCGACACCTATGAAGCCTTGGTGTCCATATCCATTCATAAGCATTCCAAGTCAAGCCTAAGACTTGATGAAGCGGCCAAACTTCTAGCTTACATAGGTAAATCTTTCCGGACATGCTCCTACAATTGAGCACCTTATCAAAGATTTATTAAGAATAAAATTCAACCTCTTTATCATTGTAGCAACAAGCACTAACCTCGGGATGTATTAAACAAGTGCTCCCAACCTCTTAGAGAAGTACTATCCTCCTTGAATTTGAGATCTAACGTTGTATTAGACATCAAATAGAGTTTTCCTTCACCATAGGTTGATCAATAGGCTTAAGACCCATCCCTTTGTTCATTTTGTTCACTAGTTCCCTTGACAACGGTTTTGTAAACGTATCCGCCAAGTTCAAACTAGACCGAACAAAATTAATAGTTATACAACTATTCCTTATCATTTCCCGCACATAGCTATGTCTAACTCCAATGTGCCTTGACTTGCCATTGTAGACTTCACTATATGCTTTAGCTATGGTTGTGCACTATCACAATGGATAGCAAGAGGTGACATTGGTTTCACCCATAAGTCCACCTCACTCAACACATTCCTTAGCCATTCCGCTTCTTGGCAACAAGAAGCCAAAGCAATGAATTCCGATGCCATAGTGGAATCCGTTATACATGTTTGCTTCTTGGATGCCCATGAAATGGCACCTCCTCCAAGAAGAAACACCCAACCACTAGTGGATGAATAATCTTCCTTATTCGAAATCCAACTAGCATCCGAGTAACCTTCTAAGATAGAAGGTTCTCTATTGTATGTTATGACATAATCCAAGGTCTTATTCAAGTACCTTAACACTCTTCTCAATGCTTGCCAATGCAACATACTAGGATTACTAGTATACCTACTGAGCTTGCCAATAGCAAAGGCTATATCCGGCCGAGTGCTAGTCATAGCATACATCAAGCTTCCAATTAAGCTTGCATACTCCAATTGTGAAATTGGAGTACCACTACTCGGAACCAAGTGAATACTAGGATCCATAGGAGTAGCAAAATGAGTCGAATTTGACTCATTATACCTCTTGACCACTTTCTCAATATAATGAGATTGTGATAAAGAAAACGACCCTTTCCCTCTTATTATTCTAATACCTAGAATAACATCCGCTTCACCCAAATCTTTCATGGAGAAGCTAGAGGAAAGGAAGACTTTGGTCTTTTCCACTTGTTCCAAATCAGTCCCAAAAATAAGCATATCATCAACATATAAGCAAATTATAACTCCTTTACCGTTATTATCAAATTTGCTATATACACACTTATCGGACTGATTTATTTTGAACCCACTAGACAACACAACTTCATCAAATTTTTGATGCCATTGCTTAGGTGCTTGTTTAAGACCATACAAAGATCTAACTAATTTGCAAACTTTAGTTTCTTGACCTTTAACCACAAACCCTTCAGGTTGATTCATGTACACTTCCTCCTCCAATTCACCATTAAGAAAAGCAGTTTTTACATCCATTTGGTGAATTACTAGACCATGAATCGCAGCTAATGCTATCAATAGTCTAATAGTAGCTATTCTAGCTACTGGAGCATAAGTATCAAAGTAATCGATACCATATCTTTGCCTAAAACCTTGGACCACTAACCGGGCCTTATGTTTTAGTATGGTTCCATCGATTTTCTTTTTCCTTACAAAAATCCATTTACAACCTAGGGGTTTGCAACCGGGAGGTAAATTAGCTAAAATCCAAGTGTGATTACCCATTATAGAATCCATTTCATCATTCACTGCCTCTTTCCAGAAAGCAGAATCATGAGACTTCATAGCCTCATCAAAGGACCTAGGATCCTCCTCCATATTGTAACAATATGAAATTTGAGTCGAAATTGACTCCCTTGACCCTTCAACTAAATATAGTTGAAAATCCGGTCCAAAAGATTTCTCTTTTCTAATTCGTTTACTTTTCCTAATTTCCGGTGTTGTAGTATCATGATCATTTAAATGTCATCTACAACATTGGAACTAGTACTAGGTATCATGTCCTTTGGTCTTGGAATCGATGAGAATCTAGTCTCATCAAATATTGCATCCCTTGACTCTATCACGGAGTGAATAGAGACAAAGTCATTGGGCTCAATGACATAAAACCTATAGGCTTTGCTATGTACCGCATAGCCTATAAAAATGCAATCAATTCCTTTTTCACCTAAAGTTTTCCTTTTAGGTTCCGTCAATTTGACAATTGCCCTACAACCCCATACCTTAAGGTAATTGAGATTAGGCTTTTTATTACACCAAAGTTCATAAGGGGTAGTCTTATTCCTTTTATTAGGAACTCGATTTAAAATGTAACATGCAGTTAAAATTGCATCACCCCAAAAACCGTCATTAAGACCCGAATTAGAAAGCAAGTGTTAACCATTTCTTTTAGGACCCTATTTTTCCTTTCCG
Source organism: Beta vulgaris subsp. vulgaris (assembly GCF_026745355.1). Classification (NCBI taxonomy): domain Eukaryota; kingdom Viridiplantae; phylum Streptophyta; class Magnoliopsida; order Caryophyllales; family Amaranthaceae; genus Beta; species Beta vulgaris. The sequence goes on from NC_079207.1 coordinate 16,466,482, forward strand.
CTATACCATTACTTTGAGGTGAGTATGGGGCGGTTGTTTCATGAATTACACCAATGGAACTAAAATAACTTGGATTATAATATTCACCACCCCTATCCGTTCGAAGTCTTTTAATCTTTTGATTAAGTTGGAGTTCCACTTCGATTTTAAAGGTCTTAAACTTTTCTAGTGCTTCATCTTTAGTAAATAATAAATATATGTAACAAAACCTTGAAAAATCATCAATAAAAGTTACAACATTATTTTTATTTCCTAAAGAAGGTGAACTATGAAAGTCACACAAGTCACTATGCACCAATTCAAGCAATACCGTTTGTCTAGTCACACTAGGATAAGGATTTTTTGTAATTTTATTTAGCACGCAAGTGTGACACTTCTCTAACTTTAAATCGAAAGGAGGTATCAACCCCATTTTAGACATGTCATATAATCTACGATAATTCACATGACATAAACGATTGTGCCATAGAGAAGAAACATCAAGCATGTAAATAGAACTAGTACCAATTTTATTATCAATACTAAATTTAAACATTCCATTACAAAAGAAACCTTGTCCAACAAAAATACCACCCTTGGAAAGTACAAATTTATCCGACTCAAAAACAACTTTAAAACCATACTTATTCAAGAGACCTCCTGACACAAGATTCTTCCTAACTTCCGGTACATACACAACATCCCGGAGAGTTAAAGTCTTTCCCGAGGTTAACAACAATTCTACTTGGCCTATGCCTCTAGCCTTTACCGTAGAATCATTCCCCATATACAAGATTGGACCATCATCCAAATCTTTCAAAGACTTGAAGAAATCCTTGTTATTGCACACATGTCTAGAGGCTCCCGAATCTATCCACCAAGAATCATCAACCTGCACACACATAATTTCAGAAATCATAGCAACAAAATGCATTTCTTCAATTACATTAACATGTGCATTGTTACCTTGGTTTTGAACAACACTAGGTTGTGTGTTCTTTGTCTTCTTCTTGTTGTTAGAAGGACAATCCCTCTTAAGATGAGGACCATTGCATATCCAACAAGAGAGGTCTTCCTCTTCTTGTTTGCAACATTGGTTTTGTTATGTTGTTGTTGTTGTTGTTGGATTTCTTGGTCTTACTAGACCCACCAACCTCTACCAAATTAACGGTAGTTTAGGAATACTAGGAGTAGTATCCTTAACCCCATCTTGAGCCCGGATCCCCTCTTCAATACGAAGATGAGTTCCTAATTGCTCCATGGACATGTCTTCCTTTTTATGTTTTAAAAGATGTTTTGTATCTTTCCAAGAATTTGGTAATTTGTCAATGATTGAGGCAACCGCAATTGCCTCATCCATCACCATACCATGTGATCTTATTTGGTTCAAAATATGATGAACCTCATGGAATTGCTCCATAATAGGCCGATCATTAGTCATTTTAAAAGAATTAAAATTACTAACAAGGAATTTCTTACTTGAAGCATCTTCCGAAATGTACTTGGCCTCAAGAGATCCCAAAGTTCCTTTGCACTCTCCACATTTTGGTAGAGATCAAACAACGGGTCGGTGAGAGAGTTGAGAATATGACCACGACAAATGTAGTCATCATTCTCCCACTTTATCCTCTTCCTAGTAGTCTCAAGAGGCTCTTCCTCTCCATCTTCCGGGAGTGGTGGCATAGGAGTTGATAAAACATACACCACATTCAAGGCGGTCAACAAGAAGTGCATCTTCTTTTGCCACCTCGATAGCCCACCCCCTCAAACTTATCCAACTTTTGGAAGTTCATAGTCATGTCCTTGAGTGATTGAGCCATATCCGAAAAGAAAGAGTTAAACTAATAGATTGTTAGTGTGTGATCAATGAGAGAACCGGATATCCACTCCAAGGCACGGAAACTACGCTTTCCTATTAGTTTAATTTCGCCCCTCTAGGATCACCGGGTTAACACGAAATAACTAATGAGATACAATGGAGAGAAACAATCCACTTAGATGATCTTCTAAGTGAATCAACAAGAACTTGTGTTTTGTGTTTGTGAAGAACACTCAAGAGAAGATTGCAAGTTTCTCTTAAGCAAAGCAAGAAGTTTTGAGAGTATAGAAAATCTGATTTTTCTTCTAACCCTCACTCATAGGAATCCCAAGGTTTATATAGGAAGAATAAACCTTTCATTGACTAGGGAGGTTAATCACATAACCCCATCTTAATCACATTGACTAGAGAGGTTAATCACATAACCCCATTTTAATCACTCATCAAAGGTCTTTAATCTACTGATTAAAGGACCTTAAAAGTCATTAAAATGATCAACAAAGCATCACAACGGATATAAAACCGTCGAGGCAACTTTTCGCATTCCAAGGCAGAAGACACGTCGCGACTCGCGAAGAAGCTCGCGAGTCGCGAGGCGCTGGTCGCGACCCGCGACGCCTGTCGCGACCCGCGACGGGCCACTGGTCGCGACTCGCGACGGTTGTCGCGACTCGCGGCCAGTCTTCTGTCTCCCTTGGTTTTATCAATGCGTTTTGCCACTTGATGCACTCTAGCCTTTTGCATACTAGACCTCCTCCTCTTCTAGTACATTCCCATATGAGTCCCAAACCCATTATCCTATAAATGTTCCAACAGTTGACATAAGTCTCGCGACCTATAGTTTAGTAGGAACTCTATCACCTTCTATAGGAAACCTGAGTTTTCTTCACAGTCTTTCATTATCTAATAATGATTTCAAGAATCACATACCACCTCAAATTGGCCGTCTTCATAGATTAAGAACTCTTATATTAGAATTCAATTCTTTTGAAGGCGAAATACCAGCTAACATATCTCGGTGTTTGAAATTAAAAACAATAGCTGTAGAACACAACAATTTAAGTGGTAATATTCCTCCTCAATTTAGTCATCTGTCTAACTTAACAAATTTATTGGTATCGAGCAACCGATTCACAGGCGATCTCCTTAGCACGGTTGTTATGAATATGACTTCCTTGCAGGTTTTATCTGCAGCTGTAAATTCTTTTTACGGAAGCTTTCCAGATAACTTTGGAGGAGTTTTAAGAAATTCAACTTACATTAGTCTTGCACAAAATCAGATATCAGGTACTATTCCTTCTTCCTTTTACAATCACTCTTCTCTCAATGTTGTTGATTTAGAATTTAATAGATTAGAAGGGACTGTTCCATTCGATATTGGGTCTCGTCTTCCTCAACTAACTTACTTCAAAATTAGTGGTAATCTTTTCCATGGAAGTCTTCCAGCTGTTTCTCTTTCTAATCTTACGCAGCTTGTGGGGCTAGCTGTTTACTCTAACAAGTTCACAGGAAAATTTAAGTTTAGTGCTAAAAACATGCTAAATTTAAGTTTTTTAGATATCTCAGATAATTATCTAGGAATGGGAAGATCTGATGACTTGAGTTTTGTTCAAACTCTTGCTAATTGTACCGAGTTACATTTGTTAGAATGTAGTAGTAACAGATTTGGTGGGATTTTACCTCATTCTCTTGGTAATTTGTCAACAAAGTTAACTGAAATATATTTTTCGGGAAATATGCTAACTGGAAGTATTCCGCTTGAGTTATTTAACCTAATAAACTTAAGGCGACTAGATTTGTCAGATAATCGACTAAGTGGACATATTCCTCATCAAATTAAGAATCTTAAAAAATTACAAGGCTTTTCTTTTAGTAACAATCATCTCCTTGGAGATATTCCTTCTTCTATGGGAAATTTATCGTGGTTGAGTGTGCTATACCTTGATAATAATTACTTTCAAGGAACAATTCCCTCAAGTCTAGGAGAGTGTACAAATTTATTGTCAATATCCTTTTCAAACAACAACCTTTCTGGACCTCTACCTTCTAATCTATTCAAGGCTTCAATGTTGAATACGTTACGATTGGATCAAAATCATCTACAAGGAGTCATCCCAACTGAAATCAATCAGCTGAAGAATTTGGTGGTGTTTGACATTTCTCAAAATTCCTTCTCTGGAGAGGTTCCTTCTAGCCTCGGCAGTTGCACCGAACTTCTTGAACTACATATGGGAGGAAACTCCATTATTGGATCTATCCCTCAATCGTTCAAGTCATTAACTAGTATGATGCTGTTGAATCTGTCACATAACAGGTTTACAGGCGAAATTCCAAGTTTTTTGTGTAACATTTCGGTACTCAATGTACTGGATTTATCTTTTAATGACTTTGAAGGTGAGGTACCAACACAGGGGGTTTTTGCAAATTTGAGTGCTTTAACTTTGGGGAATAACAAGCTTTGTGGTGGGATTCCTGGACTTCATTTGCCAATATGCTCAATCAAACCTACAACGCCACCTAAAAAGAAGGGTGGATTATCACTTGCTGTCACATTGATCATTGCAATAGCTTCTTTGGTTATCGGTGTGTCGATAGTGTCAGTTTCATACTTCCTACTCTGCTCTAAGAAGAAACTGTCTAAGGGATCATCATTGAATCTGAAGGAGTCATTTTCAAAAGTATCTTATAATATGATTCTGAAAGCAACTGCCAGATTTTCAGAAGCAAATTTATTAGGTTCAGGTGGTTTTGGCTCTGTTTATAAAGGAGTTTTGGATCTAGAAAGCCATGTGGTTGTGGCCGTTAAGGTTATCAAGCTTGAACAGAAAGGAGCTAGGAAGAGTTTTATGGCAGAGTGTGAAGCATTGAGAAAAATCCGCCATAGAAACCTTGTTAAAGTTGTTACAGCGTGCTCGAGTACTGATTTTCAAGGAAATGATTTCAAGGCTTTGATTTACGAGTTCATGCCCAATGGAAACCTTCAACAATGGATTCGTGATGATCAACACCAGAAAGCCTTAAGCCTGATCCCAAAAGAGTGAGCATTGCCATTGACGTAGCTTCTGCACTGGATTATCTGCACAACAATTGTGATGTTCCAATAATCCATTGTGACCTAAAACCGAGCAACATTCTGCTTGACAATGACATGGTTGCCCATGTTGGGGACTTTGGGTTAGCTAAATTCCATGTACATGCAAGCACATATAATAGTAGCTCAGTTGCAGTTAAAGGGACAGTCGGATATGCTGCTCCAGGTAACTATGCCAGTTTTTATTTACTATTTAAATATTCTTCATAAGTTTCAAGGTCTTGCTCTGATTAAATAAAGCAGCTTTTGTCAGTAAGAAATTACAAACACTCGATTAACATAAATGAGTTGAATGTGTTTCTTGTTTATAAAGTATATGTTTTCTCACTTCTGGAATGTTCTTTTTGGATAGAGTATGGGTTAGGAAGCATGGTGTCAAAGGAAGGTGATATCTGATATGTATAGTTATGGCATCGTGTTGATAGAGATGATGACGGGAAAAAATCCCACAGATGGGATGTTTGGAGAAAGTTTAGACCTTCATAAGTATGCAAAAGCAGCATTTTCTGACGAATTAACAAAGATCATTGACCAAACACTTCTAGACGATGATAGTGCAATTGCAGGAGATGAAGATCAAGCTGATATCTTGGCAGGAAATGAGTGTAAAATAAAGTACATAAGGTCAGTCATTGAAATCGGAGTGAAATGTTCATTGGAGTCACCACAAGATCGAATGAGGATCGAGGATGCTTTCATACAGCTGCAAAGAACAAGGGATTGCTTTCTTAAAGAGCTAAGCTACATTAGGTAGATAAGGTAGCTGAAATGTTAATGTAGTTTTAGACTTGTGTAATTCTTGTTATAAAAGCACATTTCTTTGAGCTATTCATGAACTTGATTTAATCAGGTAAGTGAGGCCCTTGGTAAATTCTGCAATGTGTTTTGCATTGACATCTGATCTGGAACTGATTCCTGTTATAAAAGCACATTTCTTTAAACTCTTGCATTCTAAATTAAGACAAAATAAACATATAAGTCTTTTGACCCTAAGTACTGGTATTTTTAAACTCAATCCTTTAATCAATCATCCTCCCCCCTTCTAGTAATCACGCTTAAAAGGTTGATATTTTATCGGTCCTAAGAAGCTGGATCCATTTCATTTTTCTAAAGTCAAAGTTAATTTTCACCATATTTATTGTCTAATATATTAAAAAAAACCACACGCTATCTTGTAATAATTTTCCCATATGTATTTTTGCAATCTCAACTTATTATAATTTTAATTATTAATTAGATATATTAATGGTCGAAAATGTGACTTGAAGATCGTACATAGATGAAATGGGTCCATTATTTAGTTACATAGGACAACCTTGGGTATTGTAAAGAGGGAAAATGTGTCTTAATTAAAGACAATACGGGTATTAGTTGGACTTGAGTTATATATTTAATTTTCAATCTTACTAAATCGTTTGGTATATTCGATTTTTTATATTATATAGGTTTCCTCCAGATAATCGTGTACATTTTGAAATCACTAATATTATGGATGGTAAATTGAATGCCACTACAGTGTGGTTTAAATGTGTCATGATTTAGGAGCCGAACTCTCCACCATATGCGTTAGATTTTAATTGTATTCTCTATCAATATGTATAATAATGTATTTTTAATTAATTCTATCGGTCTTGTTGAGGATCCTTTCTAACGAGGTATAAATAAAATGTGAGCAAAGAGCAACATATTAGTTATTGGTAATTGAACCACTCACCTTTTTTCTGAAAATACGATAGTGCCTAGTATTCCATTCGTTAGAAATAAATAGATTATTCAATTATTTTCAATACTTCAATTAAATTTCACTAATCATTCATGTCTCTCCGTGGTGGAGTAGATTATCATAGGTAGATACAAGTTTTTGTCGTTGCCACTTTATTCAATGGTAACTCTTAAAGTTCTTGTTCTTTTGGACTTATTTTCAATTCAGTTCATACACTCTTTCATATTCAGCTTTTTCGCAATTCAGTTCAATTCAATTTCTTGCGTTTTAGTTCAATTTATTTTCTCCCATTCCAAAAGAACTGGGCCTAAATAGCATTACAGGAATATTATATTTGCTGAAAAGTAATATTAGTAGCACAAAGATCTTATTCACCTAATCATTGGACAAGGTGCAATAGCCAATTAGGTAGAGTCCAAATTCATGAGAAGCCAAAACCTGAAACGATTGGTGGTCAATTAACCATGACCAGTAGTTATACACTCGTGACTCGTGACTGCTGATCACTTGCAAGTTGACATTAACCAAACCATCTTAGGTATTATCCTCTCAGGCAAATATCAATCTCTAATAAGACACAAGTATTGCAGATTCTCTAAGTTAATTATTTTGGTTTTATACCAAGACATTTAAATGCGTTGATGACCAAGCAAACTTCCTAATTCCTATAGGTGGTGGAATTCTTATCTCTTGATTTGGACGTTAAAGGTTTGAAGTCTGCTAATTCGTTCGTTTTTAGAGTGGGATTTCCCCTTATCTAGTTAACCCTTTCAATAACCTGATCCAAAAATTACCCCTTATCTAGTCAGTCCTTGAATAACCTTATCCGTAAATTAAAAAGCTCAACTAAGTCATATCTCTTACCTGATACTTCATATATTATTACCTTGTATATGAATGCTTTGACAACCTTTTTTTAAATGATAAGATACAAATCCTTTGCAAGTTGAGAGATTTAGGATTCTACTTTGTAAGGGAGAAAGAATCGAACCCTGATCATGGGGTGGAGAAAGAACCTTCGACCAACTGTGTCAACCTTGATTATCTTCAATGAAAAAATGCATTATTACTGAAATGTAAATCTTCATCAATATTAGAGTATGACATGGGAGTCGATATGAAAAATGACATGAATTATAATCAGATGTACAACAATTATAACTAAATTGAAGGGAAGTTTTGTTTGATCTGAATTGAATGGTACTTTCTCTGTTTTAATTTGCACCATTTTGATTTTGACACTATTCATCAACCAACTTTATTAAGCTATCTCGCATTATTTTATAAGGAAAAAGATAGTCAAATGGGTCTTGTTAGATTCGTATCCACGCGAGGATTCCAAATATTATATTTTTATAATATTTACTTATACGCAATCAGAGATATTGCAAATGTCAAAAAGCAAAAAATGAAATTAAAAAAAAACAGAGGAAATATTCAGTTTTGATTATTTAAGTAAAGAAATGTTGTACAACTTCCAATTGTAGTAAAAAAAAATACATCCATGAGCTAAGGGAAATAAAGCCTATAAGGCTATAACAATGTTCTGGAGCATCTGCTGATAAAGAGGACACGAGACAAGGAGTTGGCTAGAAAGCGGAAGCTTGCCCAACTGTAGGAGAATAAAAGCCCATTCTCTCCAATTGTTTCTTCTGAAATTATTTTTTCAAAAATAATTCTTAAAAATTTCTTTACAATACCGCTAGAAGATTCGAAAATACTACTTTTGTGTTATTTCTATTGCAACATTTTGCACTATTTATACACTAGATTATCCCTAACAAATGACAAGTATTTTTTAACCGATAATATTCACTTAAAAAAAATAGTACCTCCGTTTTCTTTTAGTTGCAACATTTGACAAATTGCACTATTCATGTTCTCTTATTTGACCACATTTATTGATTTATATGTTAAACAAAATATAGTCATGTGGAGTCTTGTTTGATTCGTTTCGATGTAAGCTTTCATAATATCAAAATTTTATAATTTTTACTTACATACAATTAGAGATAAAACGATTTGAAATTGTACATTGGCAAGCGTGAAAGTCAAAACGTTGCAACTAAATAAAAACAGAGGTAGTAGTACTTAATTTAAAATGTTGAATGCATCTTACTATACATCATATCAACTTTTCATGACTTCACAACTAGTTAATTTAAAATCAAAGTTATGCGTTGCACACAGCACACATAAAGCTGTTAAAGTCACTATTACCCAATATACCACTGAAACATGGGATTTGCCATTTTCATTAATCTCCTACATCATTACTCGTTTCTCATGATAGATCTAATAAAGAAGACTCACCCCCAGTAACTAGTTAGCTACTCCCATGCACACCTACACCAAAGATGTTAAACAATAAAATAAAATCCTACAGGTACACATAACCAAAACTCGAAAATAATCCTTTCAAGGAATCAAAGCCAAACTATTATCCAAGTCATCCCAAGCAAGAACTAGTACAAGAAGAATAGGGGAGGAATATTATGCCTGCTCAATCAGACTAAATGTTCACAAATGCCTAATTCATCCAGTTACTAGAATATCTCAACTTTTAAGCACCACTGGTATCACCTGCATCAGGTTTAGGATCGAGGGCAGGTCTTTTACTGGTGCTTGATTCTACATTCCCAGAATTCATGATCACACGCTTTACTCCCCTGCCCACAACACCAAGATTTGTGACTCCAGTGGTTCCATTAGTGTGAGCACTGGATATGGTGGGGGAATCAAAATCTCCATTGCTTGTAGCAACACCGACACGTGAAGAACTTGCTGCTGCTGAAGCAGAAGCCTGGTCGTTAGCCCTTGCTTTGGCCGCTGCCAATCCCAGGATATCGGATAAAATAGATGTTGGGTTGGAAACCAGTTGTTGCAGGTCTTCAAGCTGATGGAAGATGCATAGTTAGTCGAGGAACTCTACAGTCTACAATCAAGAAAAGGTGATGATGTGTGTTGGGGAAGGGGGGGGGGGGTGACATGCGAGTGTGTGTGACAAAGAGACAGAGAGATACGTGCCTTCTTCTCCAGGTCACTGGAGAGACTCCTCAGTGTTTCAATCTCTGTTTGTTTGCTAGAAACTGAACTCTCAGGCTGGGAAGCAATTGAAGAATGACCAGAACCTTCGCCTGCATCAGATGCAGCTGAGGTTGTTGAACCTGGCGTGCTCTTTAGTTCATCCAACAAGCGCTGCGTCCTTAATTTACACACAGATATAGCCTTTTGGCAATATGGAATAGCTTCTTCAGCCCTGGAGCCAACCTCAAGACAAAGGCATATGCGGAAATTTCTGTTGTCTACAGTGAAGGTTACAAATGGACAGAACAATGAAATGGGATCTAATTTTTAACAGAAGAAAGCTTGGGATCCAAGAACAACCCCTTTAGCATGGAATCAGAACTTCAGCCAAAAATAAATATAAACTTCATGCGTATAGTAATTAGCTAAAACATTGTTCAAAAGGAAAAAAAAAATGGAGCATTCATAGCAATGATGTTTAATTGAGACAATGAATGATGATGTTCTGATAAGGCTCTGATAAGGCTGCATATCGCTAAAGGAACGTTCACAAAATATACTACCTGCGTTTCTTTTAAAGTGACACACTTCTCCCTTTTATGTGAGTTTTTTTTTTGAGAAGTGTGTCACTTAAATTGAAGAGGAAGTATAAAGGAAGGTCTATCATGCACTATGCAAGGAAAGCCAAATCATAGCAATGATGTTTAATTGAGACAATGAATGTTGATGTTCTGATAAGGCTACATATCGCTAAAGGAACGTTCACAAAATATACTACCTGTGTTTCTTTTAAAGTGACACACTTCTCCCTTTTATGTGATTTTTTTTTTGAGAAGTGTGTCACTTAAATTGAAGAGGAAGTATAAAGGAAGGTCTATCATGCACTATGCAAGGAAAGCCAAATCATAGCAATGATGTTTAATTGAGACAATGAATGTTGATGTTCTGATAAGGCTCTGATAAGGCTACATATCGCTAAAGGAACGTTCACAAAATATACTACCTGTGTTTCTTTTAAAGTGACACACTTCTCCCTTTTATGTGAGTTTTTTTTTGAGAAGTGTGTCACTTAAATTGAAGAGGAAGTATAAAGGAAGGTCTATCATGCACTATGCAAGGAAAGCCAAATCAAAAGTCAACATTCATGTTCCCGTTGTCTGGATTAAACCTCGGAACACACTTCAAAGTGTCAAAGATTTCCAGTAAAGCTTAAAGGATACAGTTCAGCAATATAGCGACTATCTGGTTCAACCAAGCTCTCAAGGATGGTAAGTGCTTTCTGATAATCACTAAGAGATGTCTCAATATCCTCTGCAAAGAAGAAACAAACAGTCCTATCAGATTCATTAAAACTGAGTACAAGTAGTAAGTTTTCTAAAACCGGTAGAAACCTAAATAGGCAGTGTATAATTGGAGTATTAAACACGAGACAAAGGTATTCCATCCTGTAGCCACAAAAAATAAATTATCAGATGATACCTCTTTCAAGGGAAACTTCAGCAAGAGCTGACATTATATCAACCATGTCCATGGTTTCCCTGGAGTGCTTTTCTGAAATGGCCCTAGCAAGATCAAGCATTTTCCACGCCAGGTCCAAGTCAGACTCATCCTCCTCTGCTTCATCAGGCTCCTCTGTATCACTTTCCTCGTCTTCCTCTCCCTCATCCTTGCTGGGAACTATTTCATAGAAGAATCTAACCCATCAGTGATATCTTGACCGAGAAAATATGTATTACAGAATATTTGGGAACACGTAAAATTGATAGCACTCAAGGGAAATGCACAAGCCTTCTAATAAACTAAATCTGGGTTGTTTATCCATGTCAACTCGATGGTTTTCAAAACAGATATACTTAATAATCTCAGCGCCATTTTCAGCTAAAAAGTTCTTTTTAGGCATAATATGATATCTAACAAAGTTATGCTAATAGATTTACCATCATTTGTGGATTGCTGCTGACCTGAACTGGCACACTGCTCAACATTACTTGATGCAGAAGCTATGGATGATTCCCCCTCGACATTAGTCTTTGCAGATTCAACCTTCACAGAACCTTGCCGAGATTCAGCATCCTCCTTTGGCATTGATCCCAATGGATCAGCCTCCTCCTGTGCTTTGTACAGCAAAGCAAGGCCAAATTTGTAGTATGATTTAACGCATTCAGGTGCAAGCTCACCATGATGAGCAACCCTGCAAAACAAGGATGATAATAATGTAGGACATAAATGTAGCGCACCCCCTGCTTGCTAAACCAAATTAGTGTCGGATCACTACAATTAAAGATGGCCAGGGATTTTGTGATCTGAGAAAGCAATCAATGATCTGAGAAAAGCTAAACCATTGAGCTATCAATGATGAAAGAAAAGTAATCCACTGACATATCCCTGAATCCATCAAAGATCAAAACAAGAATTAACTGAACTTGTGATCTGAGAAGAATTATAGTTCATCTAACGCCTTGTCTATAGAAAAGTTTATTCTACCATAAAAAAAACAAGCATCTGCCCCATTGTTCCCAGGGCCTATGAGGTTCAGACATGCAATCTTCAACCAATTGGAACTTTGTAGAAGTTGTTTCACTTAAATATCCTAAACAAAATGATTTTAGAAACGGTGAACGTGATAAAAGCCAAGAAACTTAAGAAGAAGGTTTAGAAGGTAAGGCAATCTGCAATTGGATATGGTGCACAATTCATGTTTTCTGGAAATATACAATCATTTTTTGCAAGTAAATATAGAGGTATATGGTGACAAAAGTTAGATAACAATATGATTCATTTCGTTCCGAAGATGATCCCCCCAAACTAGACGTCAATGACGATCCAAATGTAGAATGCTAAAGCAGTAAAAGCACAGAATGAACACATAAAACCAAGCACATTAAGAGAAACATATTTTGCTGGAATTCAATTTGCAACAACAAGGGCCTCATTCAATAAAGTTGACCTCTAATCTCCTCTAAAATCAAAAATCATCAGTAATTCCCTACGTGCTCCATCCTACCAAAGTCGCAGTTGTCCAGATAATAATTCCAAATTCGCTAAAACCCTAAACTCGAAGCATCCAGTTCCACCAATTAAAATCTAAAGCTCAATCATAAAATCCAGAAAAAAAAGGAATCAAATTGAATCACCAGATACAAAGAGACAACAGGAGAGAATAAAAACCCTAACCTGATTTCTAGGGCACGGCTAAAGAGCTCAGCAGCCTCGGGAAAGTCACCTTCTTTAAAGTTCAAGTTTCCTTTCTCCATCAACTCGTCAGAGAACTCCAAAGACTTCTCACGATCATTAATGGCGGATATTTCGGAGGATTCAAGGTTTTTGAGCGAGGACACAGAGTGCTCCCCCTTCGCATTTGACTGAATTGTCGCTTCGTTTGTCATTTCGGAGTGATTAGGGTTTAGAGTTGCCGCGTCGTCCGCCATTTCGGTTGCAGAATTTGGCGTCGGAGCTTCTTCCGCCATGAAAGTTGGCAAGAAATTGAGGAGAGAGAGAATTGGGGGGGGGGGGGTTTGGAGCTGAGGTTCCTGCACTCTCGACTACGCAAAGCAAAACCCTTTGGCTGTGTTATGGCGGAAAAACGCAAGGGGAAATATTTTTCAGTCAGCGCGGATGATTGTTTGATTTGGGACAACGATACATTTCTCCTATACGTGTATCATATGCATCGTTCATTAAACCTTTTTTTTTAACTTTTATGGAGTTTTTCCAGTTTTTATGGTGTGAATTTTGCATATTTGCAAGTTTTAAATAAGTAATAATCAAAAAAATACTTTTTTTATAAATAAATAGTTGTTTAGTATACTTTAAATTAGGTAGGCAACAGAAATTTTTATGATATTCTGATTTGGGTATTTGCTTGGTTGGCCGAAAGGGAGAAAAATGAGGACAACGAAGATTACTCGGGACATTGAGATTTTCAGAAAACGTGAGAATTTATTCACTCACTCTGAATTGGTCATTGAGAACCCCACACTAATTTATGAAAAGTACAAATTCTTTGATGTCAACCAAACATATTAAGGTCATTTCTTAGGAATTATAACCTAACGCTATTTGCCGCCCGTATTTACAAAAAATCGCCCGTATTTTTCTATTTAAATCTCCCCCATACCCTCCCCTTTCACTCTACTTTTACTCTATCACGCACTCCAACTTTCTGACCCATTTCTCACTTGCCCGACCACCATCATCGGCGGCACCACCACCATCGGCGCCCAACTTGAGCACCACCACCACCGGCGCCCAACTTGAGCACCGCCACCACCCTTGAGTACCACCACCCCCGACGGCCAACTTGAGCACCACCACCCGTGAGCACCACCACCACCGGCGGCCAACCACCACTTTGACAATGTCCGGCGAAGAACCATCAACGCCGCCCGCATCATCGGAACGTAATGTGGTTAGTCTTTAAATTTTTTTTTCTCGCCACCAACACACGGTCATATTTATTTTTTTCGTTTCTTCCACCGAGGAAACGGAGATCTGTTCCTTTTCCTCGGTGGAGGAAACAAACCGGAAAATCACTTCGTTACCGCGGTAACGGAGTGCTTTTTCATTTCCGTGTCTGTTAGCACTATTTTTTGAACTGCTATGCTCCCCCACCTTAACAAGAAGAAAGACTTATTGTTGTAAATCGCTTATCTAAAATATAATTAATAAAAGTTTTTCTAATTTTTGTTGTGAAAATATATTGATGTTGTGTAATTATAAGTTCAAAATGAATATGTTTGTGTACTGTTAGAACTAATTATAATCGGCGTGCCAAAAAAATTAGTTAATGATCATTACATGTCAATAGTGATTATATGTTGTCTAAATAGTAAATGTTTAAATGTTTTAATTTGCCGGATTTTGGGGGTGATTATATAGATTATAATCACATGTTATATAATGAAACGATTTGGGCTGAGAAAAATGAAGTACAAGCTTGGGTTAAAATCTAGGGCACTTGAAATTGGGTTTGTGATGGTAATTTTGTCAAATCATAGACTCGGGTCTAGTAGTCGAGGTATGTGTATATGAGATGTAAACGAGGTGAAGGGAGAGATCTTAGCATAGCAGAACGTGTAGCTACGAAAATAAAAGCATATGGATGTAGAGCGAGAATTAAGATAATGTTTTTGGATTACCCTGATCGAACGTGATGGGTGATCAAAGCAGATCCAGGGATAAATGGCATGCATAATCATGAGTTCATTCATTATCGTGAGGGCCACCGACCCGTTAGTGGCCATAGTCCTGCGGCGAAGGTTTTCGCTTGCGGTATGATTAAGTAGCATGCTAGGCCTGTTAGTATCATGAAAGCCGTTAATGAGAAATTTTCAGATGATTATCCAAATATGAGACACTTGTACAACCTCAAGGAAAAAGATAGAAGGGAAGAAATGGATGGTAGAGACGTGATGCAACAATTCCTACACCTTGCTCGAGAGCACAACTACATTTATTGGATAAGACAAGATGATGATACAAATGTAATGACACAGGCGTTCATGGTGCACCCTCGGTCGGCAGATATCCTCCGTACTTATCCACATGTTGTTGGTATGGATGCAACATACACAACCAACAAGTATAACATGCCTTTTTTGGAGGTCATTGGGATGACACCTTGTTATAAGAACTTTATGGTTGGTTATGCTCTAATGTCCAACGAAACAACTGATAGTTACAATTGGGTGTTGGACAAGTTTAGGTTGCTTATCAAGGTGAATGTTGTCCCTGGTACACTTATAACTGACCGTGATTTGGGACTTATGAAAGCGGTACGGAAAGTCACTAGTAGAATTATTGCTTATTGTTGCAGTGATATTGCTGCGGTTTTACCCATACGCAACAATATATCACGTTAAAAGAAAATATAAAATATAAAATAACCATATTACTGCGGTTCTCGGCAGAAACCGCAGAAATGTTGTATCAACAGAAAAAAAAAATTGAAAAAAAGTTGACATTTGACCAGACATATTGTTGCGGTTTCTGACAAGAACCGCAACAATATATTAAAATAATATTAAAAAATTAATATTTTAATATATTGCTGTGGTTCTTGTCAGAAACCGCATCAATGTATCTCAACAAAAAAAATGAAACCCTAAATATAACCTAAGTCGGGTGCCTCCCTCTCTCCCATTTCTCCCTCTCAAATCTGACTCCTTCCCTATCTCTCTCTCTCTTCTCTCTCTCTTATTTCTCTCGAAAATATTAAAACTTCGGTCGCCTCCTACCCTATCCTCTTCCTTTTCGTACCTGCTTTGACAACTCCTCTCGTTTGTTCGTTCTTCGTCAGTCGTTTGTTCCGCCAACCTCCGTCGGCCGTTCTTTCGTTGTCCTTCATCGATCGGCCTTTCGTTCTTTTCTACTAAAACTCAAAACCCTAAAACCTTCAACGATTGACCATCCGTTCCTCCTCTATCTCTCCCTTTGTCGAAATCGGATCGACCATTCACTTGGCGAGATGGAAGAGGCGAACTACATTTCCGGCAGATCTGTTTTTTTTCGTTTTTTTTCCTTTTTTAGATCTGGAAATTTTATGTTTTAGCATTTTTTTTTATTTTCAGTTTTTTACTTTTTTATTATATTTTTTTTGTAATTAACTATTTAGTTATAATTGTTGTTTTTATTATTTTTTGTTAGATCTGTATTATTTTATTTTTTTTGCAACATTATTTGCCTTTTGGAAATTTGTGGCTGAGTATTTGTGCTTTACAGTATTAATATTATCAATACCAGGCTCATTTGCTTTACATTTGGGGTTTGAGTATGGTTTTACTCTTTCAAATTTAATTACGAAATGCAAAAAAAATTTTTTTTTTACTTGTAACAAGACCTATTGCTGCGGGTTTGGGCAACAACCGCAGCAATAGACCAAGCTATTGTTGCGGTTTCTAGCCAAAACCGCAACAATACGTTGTACTTTTTAAATATAAAATACATATATTGCTGCGGTTTTACCCAGAAAACGCAGCAATATGTTCCAATATTGTTGCGGTTGAAAATCGCAGCAATATATTAATTACATATTGTTGAACCCTTAATTGTTGTGCAGCCAAAACTGCCACAATAGGCCACTTAATGACCGCAGCAATAAGCATTTATTCTACTAGTGAGTGTTCCCTAACTTTGCACATTGGTTATATAGATGGCATATCAACAAAAATGCATGTGCAGAGTAGAGTGAATCTCATTATGGCAACCCCGATGCTGGGCCGAGATTCTTGAAGCGAAGTTAGTATTGGATAATTAACTCCACCTCCGAGATGGGTTATTTAGCGGCCGATGAATACATGAAAGATGTTCTACAAACAGTGGCCTAGAATCATCGAATATGTTGAAACCACTTGGCTTGTGTACAGAGAGAAGTTTGTTCTGGCATGGACGGACAATGTTCTTCATCTTGGGAATACGTGCTCTAGTCGAGTAGAAAGTGCACACTCAGCTTTGAAGTCTTGGGTTTTTAGTAGTATAGGTGCATTGGACACCATATCTTCTATTGCTCATAGTGAGATAGAAAATTAGGTGAAAAAAGTGGAGAATGACTTGGACGAGAGTTGGCATCGACATGGGATCTTATACAAGAATGCACCTTTGTATATTTTAAATGATCGGGTTTCGCATTACTGTTTAGAGTTTTTACGACTTGAGGAGACACATATGCGGGAGTTGGCCAATGAGGTCTATCAGCGTTGTGGTTGCTCGTTGAGAACCACACATGGCATTCCTTGTGTATGCGTCATACGTAGATGCTTGGAGGCGAAGCATGGTTTGTACCTGACAGACTTACATCCTTATTGGACTACTTTGATCCTTGGTGATGGGGTGAACAACCCCGATTTTGTATCTGAGGCAGTACAGGATTCTCTGTACTTCCTAGAGCTAGTTGACCAGGTTCAAAATAGTGATCTTGCCATCTTGTGGAGTGCTATACGGGTTTTAGATGATCATCTGTGCAATCCCGAGTGTTCATCCTTTGAGCCTGATATCATTGAGATCGAACCCCTAAGAAAGACCACGAAAGAACATCCAAGTACAAAGCGCAATAAGAGTTGTTTTGAGTACACATCTCATGGGTCGTCAAGGAGAGGTAGCAGGTCTATAGGTTCAGTTATGAGCATGTCAACTTCCTATTGCTCAGATCTTCAACGCCGTAGTCATTTTGGTTGGACTGGGGCAGGGGGAAGCCTTTATCTGTGTGTCACTATACTTCCTTTGGAATCCCGATCAGCTGCAACCGGTCCAACAAGGGAACTAGTGATTACACATCTTGGCAGTTATAAGCATTATATCAAATTGGAGTTGGCACCCGGATCACCCATACCACCAATTCATAACTTATGGCATAACATGCATGATGATAGTGTTGATGGATGGGATAAGTTGTATGATGTGAAACGCGCTTTGTGGGACCATTTACTCACTACCTAGTATATTTTATTTTTGTTATATATAGTAGTTTGTAACTTTGTGACTTATTTGTTGTAATGATTATTATAATGATATTCATATTATGATATGATGACGGATATGTTAATATAATATTTTACTTTTTTCAAAGTTCTAGTTAGTAATATCCGCATGATAATCAAAAGGTCTTACTACATAACAAAACAATGTTAGCGTAAATAGTACATCAACCAAACAAACTTATCTAAAGTAGTACACCAAATCACATCATCAAAACTACATCATTAAAACAACTCATCAAAACTACTCAATGGGACCACCATCATCGTCATGAGCGTCCCAAGCATGGTCTAACTGCAATGCTCGATTTCAATCTTGAGCCATCTAGTCCATCATCTCATAGCACATCAAAGTGTTGGGCCGTTGATTGTTGTGTCGATCCTCCAACAAATCTCTCGTACAGTCAAAATGCCGGGCCATCCACCGCAAAATATGACTTAATAAGTTAGTTATGCTAGGTAACAATAATAATTAACAACAAAATCCTCGGCATAGAATCGAAATGCGTACATAGTGTGTGTTTGTAGTGTTTGGTCGGGCCGGATCCATAATGTCCTCAGCGAGAAGGATCAGATGAGAATATGTAGAATACCAGTCCATGTAGTCTGATGAACAATCTCCTGAACAACCAGCACGTCTCAAACCCGAAACATTGAGAATGTTTAAAGTTCGACTAAAACGCTGCCATGATGACTCAGTTGCTGTTACGTTGAACTCAACCTCATACCTCTTCCTGTTTGTCGGTCTGTATGCAAAGTTGGGTTCAAGAATTAGAGAAGGAATAACTTGGATATAACCCAACTATCGTATTACCTGGTCTGGGTTGTACGGCTCAATAATATCTCGGTAGCGTATGCAACCGACATACAACGTCCTCCGCACCGTCCTAGCCGGATCATCGTCGTATGACATCCAAATGACCTGAAAATAGAAAACATGAATTAATTTGATTAGTTTAATGTACTACTAATATTCGACTATATTAATAAAAGAATAAATTGCGTACCTCTGAACCCTGAAGGGTGTCCAACCGTCTGCGTATCGACTGGAGTCGTATAGGATCTTGCTGACGATGTGATAATCCCACTTCCTAGATCAGGGATCGTGATCAGTCCCCGCTAAACTATGTCTCTGAGGCCGAAAACATGGGGAGTACTCGTATATCCAAGCCTGTAAAAGTGTGAGACACCCAACAATCTGTTTGGCCAACTGCCTAGTCGCCACCCCTAGCTGGCGATATAGAAAAGCTAAAGTCATTGATCCCCATGAATACCTATGTACTGAATCAAGGTCATACAACTCAATAATGTTCTGGGGAGCGATCCTGGTACCACTCTTATCAGTGAACAACGTACATCCAAGTGGGATGAGCAGAAAAGTGCAGATCTTCACATCTATGGGACGATCACCACGCCCGCATCTGTCAAAGATCTTGCTAACACTAACGCCACCGTTCTTCCAAATAGGTGTTGGGTCCTGAAGTAGCTCATCACGAGTAACCTGGAGTAGGTCCTCAAGTTGAACATACAACTCATTAGATGACAAAGCACCCCTCAATGTGCAACCATCAATAGGAACTCGTATAATCTACCAAATGTCATGCAACATGATCGTCATCTCCCCGAAAGGCAACTGGAACGTGTTCGCGTCAGGCTGCCAACGTTCTATATATAAAGGCTGATCAATGGGAAGTCAAGGTGATGAACGGGAGATGGCTAATACAAGACGCATGTACATGCAGCTGCGACTGCGGATCAAAGTCCCAATTCCTCAAACTATTAGCACAATTATGGCACATCCTCACTATAAAAGTAAACGGATCATCGTAGATACATGCACTGATGTGAGCCGGATAATTAGGAATCACGCTATAGTCAATAAGTCCCCCGGGAATAGACTCCCTAACTAACCAAGAAGTAGCACTAGCAGCTCTGGCCATGCTCGAAGTCCAACTACGTGCAAACCTGACGATTCCGAAACAAACCACCCTCCTCTACGCTTCCTCACAATCACATGAGAAGTGGCTTCCTCTGCACCACCACTCAAAGCATTTTCCAACTGCTCCTCATCCTCGGTATCCCAACCCGGAATATGAGGGTCATCCTCTCGAATAGGTTCCGGCCTAACCCACTCTTATGCCCTCGCCCTCCTACTCGATTCATTGATACCACGAGATCGAGTGTGTCGTGGCCATATCCCTTAAGACCCACACTCTCGCCGCCGAAAGCCCTCGAATGAGCCTAATTTTCAATTTTTTTAATTAGTCACTATTCAATTAATTTAAACTATTTAATTCAATATCTAAGCACCTTCGTCGTTATTTTAGTATATTAACATTAATATAACTAAATTGTCGCATAACATGCTAATATCACTAAATATTATAAATTATCAACATACTACATTTAATGAATATAATTACAAATTATAACATGCTATCAACACTTTTGTTGGAAAACATTATTATGTTATAAATTATTATAAAAATTCTAACGTACTAATTAACATGTTAATATCACTAAACATTCGAAATAAAAAAAAACACGTAACAAAAACATTCGAAAATAAAAAAAACACGTATCAATATGTCGCATAATATTCGAAATTTAAAAAATAAACTACCATGGAAACGAAATTTTTTTTGTTTCCTCCACCGAGGAAACAAACTGTTTTTTCGTTTCTCCGCGGAGGAAACGGAATAGATCTTCGTTTCCTCGGTGGAGGAAACGAAAAAGTACTTCGGTTCCATGGAACCACAACCTTTTTTAGTTTCCTCCACTAAGGAAACGAAAAAAATTTTGTTTCCTCGATGAACAAGGACACGAAAAAGACGGCAAGTTGGCGGTGGTGGTGGGTTTTTCCGGCGAAAACAAAATAACCATTACCTGAATTGATGATTCTCCGACTTCTTTCACCCTCTTCCTTGGACCGATAGCGTCCCGCTGGTCGTACTGGTGGAGTCTGGTGTTTTTGCTTAAGGTGGTGTTCGTGATGAAGCGGATCTGGTTGCGATGGTGTGGTGGTGGTGGTGGTGGTGGTGGTGGTGGTGGTGGCGGTGGTCCAACGGTTGAGTTGGTGGTGTTGGCGATGGTGCGGTGGTTGTGATTGTGGTGGTGGTGCTAGTGATGATTGTGGTTGCAGTGGTGGTTGGTGTGGAGGTTGGAGTGAGGTGAGAGAAGAGTGGGAGTGGGAGTGAGAGTGAGAGGGAGAGTAGGAGTGGGAGTGGGAGGGAGAGTGAGATAAAACTTGAGTATATGTAGGGGTAATTTAGGAATGTAGTGCATTTAGTACGGGCGATTTTTAGTAAAATATGGGCGGTAAATAGTAGTGCTCAGGAAAGTAACTTCCTATAAAATGAAATTTTCCATGAGAGTTTTAACACCCCAGAATTTCAAAGCGGAAAAGAAAGAAATAATAATAGTATTAATAGGACGATGGCGGAAAAATCGTCTTCTAGCAATGTCACTACTACAAGAAATGTGTTTAAATAACTTAAATTAATTAGAGTAATATCTAAAAGAGAAAACTAACTCTTCAACTAACTAAAAGTCTAGGCCTAAAACATCTAGCTTTTTAATGCTCACGACTCAACCCGAGCCCAAAACCAAAGAAGATTCCCATCAACATAACCTGCAAAATATACAACAAACATCCACAGTCAGTGGGGAGTAACTAGCAGTTCTCCCAGAACAAAAGAAATCCAAGCATGATTCAAACGTAGATTAATAAGAAAGGAAATAATAAAGTCAAGTCAACTACAATATGCATCCACATCCATATAACTCACAAATAACGCAAATGAATAATAAATAGCAAGTGAGTTGGATAAAATAATAAAATCATCTCAAGAGTACTTTTATAAAAATAAAAGTATAGGTAAAACAAGTTATTGAGTCGAAAATCGAACGCCAGTGAATCGCAATTCACTTCCTAAGGTTTGTCAGATCGCAATCTCCAGATCAATCTATGGGCTTCATTCCCCATTGCCTATGTCTAAGAATGGCCAAACTCCCGATGCAGGGTAGAACAAGTAGAACTCCCTGACCTCTTGGACGATAACAATTAACCCAGGTGTACCCCTAGTTCGCAAACCAGGTGGTTGGCATGTTCTTCACCGGGGACTACATCTATCCCACCAGATATTCTTATCCCAAAATAAAAATCTTAAATATCATCAAAGTATCATTCATCTTAAAAATATTCGTCAAAAGGGATGCCACCCGGCCTTATACCCATAATTCATCAAAAGATATTTCTTCAAAATTTCTTTAAAGTAGTACCTTACAAACTTAGAACAAATGTTCCAACAATAAATACTTTGAACATCACTAAGCATCGACAATGATAATAAACTAGTTTTTTTTTTTTTTTTTACAGCACTAACAGTTCAAACAGAAATGCATCATATCAAATCAGATCACCAATTAACTCCAAGGCTTTTTAAATAAATGAAACGTACACAACTAATCATTTTTACATAAATCAAACATAAACATAATGATACCCAGTAATACTTACCGAAACTTACTAAAACGCTAGCATCCAAGAACATGAAAGATCACAAATTATTTCTGATTAACAAGCTCTTAAATAATTTAAAAGAATATCCTCAATTTCACAACAAAAACCCAATAATAATTATTAAACTAATAAATACGATCAGAAAAATAACACGAAAATTATCATACAACCCTAATGGCTCTACTGACATGGTACAATTTTTATTTTTAATTTTCGGACTCTAAAAGTATTTTTAAACGTTAATATACAGATTACTCAATAAAGCCAATATAATAATTAAAAATAAAAATAAACGCCAAAAATTACTAACAATTTACATAACATGCATAAACTCACGGAAATACATAATATACAAAGAAATAAATTTTTAGGCCTCCAGAAATAATTTTTACGTTTTATATACCGACAGAAACGAAAATACAAAAATCGATAAATCAATTAAATAAACTGGTAAGCAGTAGGCAAAAATTATTCTATGGCATGAAATACATACAACACATATAACATGACCCAAGAAACATAATTTCAGCAATTTTAACATTCGTTCAATAATTATTATGCAAATAAGCCAAAAACGCACAAAATAACAATCAAATAAATACTAAAAATCAGTCGAATTTTTTTTTCTTTATATAATATTCATACAGCATGTTTCAAGTATACTCATGTCAAATTTCATCAATAATTTCTATCAAAAAGTATTTTAAATAATTTCTAGCGTAATAATCTAATACCGAATAATACCCTAATCACTATTGTTCTAAGATAACTACTAGTTACCTGGAACGTCGGGAGGAGAGTTGAGTCTAAAGGGATTCGAAAAATATGCGAGCAATCCAATTCCTCCATGAACGATAATTGTAGCAACTAGTCACTGGGCATTTTTTTCTTGAACGTTGAAAACTCTTATTTCGCACTGCTCTGTTCCGACCATGATTCCCGGTGATCAAAACCTCGGATTCTAAATCTCTCCAGTTAAAGTTAAGAAAAAGATGTTATAAACATTCTGTGCAAATTTGACGACGATCCAACGGTTAGATCTCCAACTACGGTCATTTTCGTGAAGGTGTGACAGGGAACAAAAACTGGATGACTCGTCTGATTGAAACGAAAACTGCAGTCGCATCTTCCCCTTTCTTCAAAAACAAATTGTACCACGAGCAAGATCTTTCCGAGGAGATAGATTTTGACTACTCACATGTTCAATTCGGATAAGAAACGAAGGAGATATGATGCAAACAAAATAGGTGGGCAAAAATGGACGAAAATACGAGAAGAGAGAAGAACTCTTTCTCTTCCTCTCTAAGGGTTGGACGAAAAAATGGGAGTTAAAATGCAGCAAAAACCTGATTAATAACCTCATTAAGCAATGGTTTAAAGGGTGATTATAAAGGTGGGTTAATGGGGAATTAAATAAGGGGTTACAAGAGATCCAAAGGTTAGCTTAATAAGCACCAACACTGTTCATCCTCCACAACATAATTGTTGATTTTCGGCTAGCATGACACGCCACATGCGATGCAACATTTCATCACCCAAGTCAGTCCAACAACGTTACAAAAATGCTACACGACAAAACTGCATCCTAAACGCCTAAATAAATAACGAAACTAATATAACCTTTAAAATAAATAACTAACCACATAAAATAAATATATATAAATTTTACACAACATATAAAAAAATATACACATTTTCACAACACGTT
The DNA here is from genome assembly GCF_026745355.1 of Beta vulgaris subsp. vulgaris. NCBI lineage: Eukaryota > Viridiplantae > Streptophyta > Magnoliopsida > Caryophyllales > Amaranthaceae > Beta > Beta vulgaris. The sequence continues at coordinate 16,490,822 of NC_079207.1, forward strand.
CCAAAATAATTTAAATAATAAATTATTTATTTTTACAAAAAAAAATATCATTTTAAATAAACAAATACCAAAAATAAAGGATTAAAATTACGGGGTGTTATAATAATCATGTATACCAAACAACAACTAGAACAAAGTATAAATATTGTGCGGATTATGCAAAAGTGATTATGGCAATTTTTTGCTTAAAAGAGTTTTCACAACACTTTATTTTTAATAGATTGCATATACGTGCAGATATTTTAGAATATAAGTTGTAAGTACAAAGTATAAATATAAGTGAATTAAAATTAAAAATTGTTTGGTGTTAATAAATTCCTATTGGTTTTGTATTTTATCAAAATTTTACTTCTTTTACATATCAATAATGTTATAAGTGAAAAGTGACAAAGATAAAATAAAACCAGAGGGAGTAATGATTTGTCAAAGGGTGGGGCACACTGATTAGAATTTGTTGTGTTATTTTCTAACCAATTGGTGACTAAGGATACATTTGGTGGGCGGAATGTCATTCTAAAAAATCATTTTCCTTGAAAAGTCATGCGTCTTCAAATTTATTCTAGTTACAATATGAACGAAGACTTTTACGATACGAGATAGAGAGATACAAAGGGCCAGTGTTAGGAGGATATGGGAGAAAAAAAATGGTAATATTGCAAGAAAATTGGAATACCCAAAAATGTAAAGTGTTGCAACTAAAGGAGAATATAAGAAGTATTCTAAAGAAAGGCATAATTGTCAATTAGTTATTGCTTTTGTTTAGTCTTCTCCTTTGGCCTGAATCGTTTATAGTTGTGCAGTCTAAAGTATTTTAGAAAGTTTCAATTTAATTGTGACACTTTTTATTTTAGAAAGTTTCAATTTAGTTATGACACTTTTATTTTGGTAATTTGGGTAATAACATCTCTCTATCTCTTCCCTATCACATGGGACCCATTGCTTTTCTTTCTCTATCTCTCTCCTCTTTAAATATTGCCTAGGATGAAGTATATGATTGAAGAAAGCATTTGTAAGAACCCGAGAATTGAGCGAATCAACAAACTAGTAAGCTTTTGAAGAGCATAATGAATGAAAATGTTTAACAAATTTCATCATATTGGGTAGAATATTACGCAGCAGGACCATCTTATAAAATACACTACTTGTTTAATAACCAAATATAAATAGTCAACATTTGAGTTAAAAATGAATATATATCCTTATTGGAGATATTTTAACAAACAATAGTCCAACAACCAATAGTAATTACCAATACAAACAAATGATCAAAAGCAATGACATAAAGCATCTAACCCAATAGCAAATTTTCGAACTCCAATTTTTTAAATGAGTCACATAAAATTTGATCCTTGCATCTAAAAAATACGAGGTGAGTAGTGATACCACGACCATGACGACGACCTCAACCTCTCTTTTGTAGTCCTATAGTAGTAGACATGGGCAAAAGATATCCTCCGATCTCAAGCAAGTGAGCAACTCAATCATACAATAGAAACCACACAATTATAATTTGTCCAATTGAGAACCAAATATACGCAAGGTCCACTCGAAAAAAGCAGGAGAAAAGAAACCATGGCATCCACAGCCTCATATCTTCGTCACCACTACACACCCCTCCACCCAATCCGCAACTCTGTATCCAACACCCCGCAACGGACCAATGCACGTATACCTTCAGCTAGCAGAAGAGACTACCTCCTCTTTACAGCAACGACGGTGCTGACAGCAGTTAACTTACCATCAGCTAATGCCAAAGACATCCCATTGTTCGGGTTGCGAAAGAGGCTAGAGAAGGCAGAGGAGCAGGCAGAGGAGCTAGTGAAGGAAGGCTTAGAGACCGTGGAGAAAGGCGTCGAGACAGCTGAGAAAGGAGTCGTGGAAGCAGAGAAACAGATTGAAAATGCAGCTGAAAGTGGTAGTTTTAGTGGGTTGGCTCAAGCTGGTTTAGTTGCTGGAGCTGAATTGTTAGGCGTCCTTGTTGCTACCTCTATTGTTAACGGTATATTGGGACCTGAGCCTAAAAAAGTCTGATTTTCATCAATGTTAGTGAAATTCTGTAATATCAATATGTATGAGATTTGATTTGTTCTGCTACTACCAAAAAGTATACCAGTTTCTCTTATCCCTATTATACAGACAGATTGTTTTTAACAGATATTTCAGATTTCGTGCATTTGCTATATTTTATTATTTGAAGATACTTGAATCATTTGAGGTTGAGTTGGCACTTTCTATTTTCTAAGCTGTTTCAAGCTTAACAAAGTTTGGTGAGCCAGCTTGAAAAACCGACCCAGAATTGTTTTTTTCATCATACACGGTTTTATCACTTTATGACTATAAGCTGAAGCCGGCTAAAAGAAACTTGTAAAAGCTACATCTGACCAGAAAGTTATTATAGAATTTATATCATGATTATGATTTCATGGTGAAACCTGAAATTGGACCTAATTACATAACTTGAAAGATCAAGTTTATCTATCATGTGAGTAGTAAATTACACATTCAAAGATAGAGACTAATGCTTAGTAACATATAACAAATATATATATTTCTATATAATCTCTTTTGATGAATCATACACATGGTAGATGTAGCATTTTTCATAGAAATAGCTAATGAAAAATATAGTTATTGCAAGATTCCAAGGCACCTAAGTTTAATATTCCGCTTTCCTAGATCCATTTGAGCGTTATCGTGTCCTTTGGTTTGTGTGGTTGCATAAAGAGCCGGGCTAGCAATCTTTCCCACGACATAATCACATAACATAATTGAAACTGTCGTAAACACAAAATAATTGAGACAAAAAACAAACATAAAATCAATGTACTTAAAACAAACTATTTAATCAATTGATCATATTATACAATTTGACATATCATTTTCGATTTGAAAGAAGTCGTAATTTATATGAAATCAAACCTTGTCAATTCTACATATATGCTACCATTCCCATTCATAGCCACGTACTTGGTCGCCATTTTTCTTCTATATAAATCGATACCAATCAACCTTGTCACCTCCTTGCTCTTCATCTTTCTCCTCTCACAAGTCTTCAAAAGGTACTAAAATAGTGACCATTTGATGCCTTGGTACGGTCATCGGTATATATAATCTAGGGGAGTTCTAAGAGGGGGTCATGGTCTCATGGATGTGGTGAAATTAATAATGTGGACCGATAAGTGATCTCTTAGGCATATACAATACACATCCTACAATATAATGTCCTACATTTGTTTAAAAACTTCACTTGAGTTCTCAATATGTACCACCCCTTGTGTGGACAATAAGAGGACAAACAAAATCCATGTACAATCAGAATAAGCAGCAAAATTGATAGTTATGCACATTATACGACAACACAGTCGAGTTGGGCTCACTGAATTACATTATCCAACAAACTATTTGTTGAAGGTGAGCTTTGTTCACTGAACCAAGGTTCATGAACTGATACAGGTGAACTATCTTTCCCCTCCTCTAATGCAGCTAGATGATCCATTGCTTTCTGTGGAACAATAAGTCTTTGGCTTCCTACTGACTTCTTCATTGATAAACCACCAAGTGATCTCTCACTTCCATGAAAAGGTGAGGAACAAGAAGATGCAACCGATGATCCTATACACACATAATCCTCCAGAGGGGCCCATCCACTTTGCCTGATTTGCTCTAGTTCATCAGCAACTTCCATCATCGATGGCCTCATGTCTCTGTGATAAGCTAGGCATCTAAAAGCAAGCTCCGCCACCTTATGAACAGTAGCAAGAGTCCAAGCATCCCGGTGCAGCTCGATAAATGGATCAATGATCTCATCAATGCGTCCTTTTCCTATCCTGTCAATAGCAAGGGCAGCTAAGTTTATCTCAGTATGAGGCCGGTTAAAATCTACCACTTTCATTGCAGTTATAATCTCCACTAAAACTACCCCAAAACTGTAAACATCACTTTTGTCAGAAAGATGGAAGTTCTGATGGTATTGAGGATCTACATATCCCGGAGTCCCCTGAGGAGCAGTTGAGATATGGGATAATTCCATCATCCCAAGTCTCGAAAGACCAAAATCTGCTACTTTTGATGTATAATCAAAATCTAATAATATATTGCTTGATTTTATGTCTCTGTGGTAAATGGGAGGATTCATGGCTGAGTGAAGATAGGATATGGCTTGGGCCGTTTCTGATGCAATGGTAAGGCGTACAGTCCAAGGAAGGGGCTTTCCATTCTCTCTCTCTCTCTGCAGATGCTGGGAAAGAGTTCCATTGGCCATATATTCATACACAAGGATCTGCTCGCCGTTTTCTATGCAGCAACCAAGAAGACGGACAAGGTTTGGGTGACTGACAGAGGAAAGGAGCTTAATTTCATTCATAACGAGATCAATACTATCCATATCTCGATGTTTAAGCTTTTTGATAGCCACATAGTCACTGTTGTGAAGTCTTCCAGCATAAACTGTACCATATGCACCAGTTCCTAATCGTTGCTTGTCAGAAAAGCCATGTGTGGCTCTCTCAATCTCCTTGTAAGGATACAGCGGAACAGGAGTGTTACCAGCAGCATCAGAAAGAAGGTGCCTTGCACTTGTCTGTCTTTTTGAAAAAATGGAGCGACACCGACAAAAGTAGCATATACTAGCCAGGATTGCCATAGCAGCAGCACCGGCAACAATGCCTACAAATTTTTTGACTTTTAAACTATGTTCGCAAATGTTAATGATTGAAAAATTCAGTTATTAGAAAGATAGTCTACCTCCAATAAGAACAGGATATGTTATTCCTCCAACTTCGTTTGCGACAGGCTGAGTATCTGCCATTGAATCTGTCCAAAGGTCCAAGAAAAAGAATGATCAGAAAACACAGAAGACCGAACATTTTTCTAGTATTACTGATACACATTGTAAGCTTGTTTGATAATAGATTGTATAAGCTGCATTTATTAATATATTTGCTGACTCAGCATGTTAGTTAGCTGATTAGTTAGAGTTTATTAGAGTTATAACAACCTCTAGTATAAATACATAGTTTCTGTAATAATCAGCTGTATTAGAGATTATTACGTTTCTTTCTCTCACAAGATTGTATAACTTTCTCTGTGGTTTTCTTCTACACTCAATAAGATGATTTCATACTCTTAATTTCTTTATGGTATCAGAGCATTAATCTCTCTCATGAGATTGAGGTTCGCTCATTGTTTTGAATTGAAGATATAATTCTGAGAAATTCTTTAACAATTGTTGATTTGCGATTGTTAGAAATTCTGAATTGAAGACGAATTTGTTTGAAATTGATTAGAAATTTCTCGATTTCAAGAACTAATCAATTTAATTGAAGATTTAATGGCACAAGACTCTGAAGTTTCGCTCAATGGAGGTAATGGAGGAAATGGTGATAATGGAGGTACTGATGATCCTACTTTCATTTCCACTTCTGATAACCCTACATCTTCGCTTGTTATTGGCTTACTGTTGTATTTGTTGGTAATAATTTCATGCGTTGGAGTAGAACAGTGAGGAGAGCATTAATTGCAAAGAATAAAGGATTTATCAATGGAACAATAAAAAAGTCAGATGAAAAGGATAAAAGTTTTCAAAATGGAAACGTGTTGATTACATGGTTATGAGTTGGATTTTGAGCTCAATGAGTTCTGAATTGGCTAATGAGTTTGGATTCAAGGAGAATTTAGCTGAATTGTGGAATGAATTGCAAGAACATTTTGGTCAATCTAATGGACCATTAGTATATCAGTTGAAGAAAGAGATAGAGTTACTAGAACAAGAAAATATGTCAATCATTGCTTATTATGGCAAGATTAAGAAACCTTGGGATAAGTTACAAAGTTTGAAGACATTTCTTGTTTGTTCTTGTAGTGCTTTAGGTTCTTGTTCATGTAATATTTTGAAGAAACTGCAAGATTTGGAGGCTGAGGATAAGTTGATGCAGTTTCTACTTGGATTGAATAGTGGTTTTCATACTACTATCTCCAACATCTTGTCTATGGATCCTATTCCTACAATTAATCGTGCTTTTTCAATTGTGCAACAAATTGAAAAGCAAAAGGAGGTTAATGCTGATTCTACTTAGTTTACTGCTGAAAGTAGTGCTATGGCAGCACAAAGAGTGAATAGAGTCTTTCCATCACAGAAGAATTTTTCTAATCCCAACAAGAGAGATTGAAAAAAGGAGAAAATGGATAAGTTTTGTAAACATTGTAAAGGGAGAGGCCACACCATGGATCGATGTTTTAAGCAAATCCTACCTAAGCATATTGAAGGAATGATTGTGTTAGTGTGTAATTCTACTTGTACGGTTCCATTTGATTGTCTGATGCATTTCAACCCAAGTATGTTCTTTATAGCATTGATTTTACCACAGCTCGTTACCTAATCTCTTACGCCATAATGAATGATGATGAAAGTATAAGAAAGCATCTACTTGTAGTAGTACAGATACATAGACAATCCAGCAAAAAGAAATTCAATTTCACTCATTCACCATTGGGTCAGGGACGATATGTAGGAAACACTCCATGTAAATTAGAAAGAAGACTTTATTCTGAAGTTCCTTGTAAACGATCTTGTACTTTAATAGTCCAGTCCTTTGATTTAGTTACCCCCCAGGCATCTGATTGACCCATGTAGGAAATGTTGGAATGTTAAATAATGAATTTCAATTCCAACTCTTGTGCTTAGAGTAAAATTCTGCATTTCATAATTGTCGAATTCAACCACACTACTTAGCCAAAAAAATATGGAAGCAGAAGACTCACGAGAGGAACAATAGCATGTAAAACATGAAGCTAGATTCGTGATGGATATCATATGGGTTGGAAATTTCAAATGAGAAGATATGATATGTCACTTCAAAAATACTTCCTATGTTCTGATTTACTTGCAAGAGGGGGAGGGAGGGAGACACCATTCGATTCGATTAGTCTTTCGCCCTATACCAAGTCAAACGAAGTACTCCTTATATATTGGCTATTTGAAGTACAGTTCCATGGTTTTAAATCTTTGGCTTCAAACACTTCATTTCAATTTCATTATTTCAAATTAAGTCATTGAGAATTTGAACACACAATTATTATATTTTCCTTATAAACAACCTTCAATTAAAGAGGTTATGACAGATTTGTCCATTGATTGAATTACCCCTTGGCAATGTAATTGAGAAAAATGAAAAATTAGGCTCTTGAATTTTGATCAGCTAAGCTAAAAACAAACCAGAATCTATTATCAAATGTCATCAAATACTGCTGCTTTTGACATTTCCTCACTGAAGGTCCAGCAATGAACCCCCACAGCAATAGGACAAACTCACCAATCACACAGGACATCATGAAAAAGTAGAAAACATCTAAGAACTCAGTCCAAATAAGTATTCTCTGGTCGATAACCTACACTAGATTGCACGAAGGCTTTGTTTGACTACACAAAAAGACACAACAAAAGCGTCGAAAAATATTCCTACATAGAAAAAGAAATCATGAGCTAGTATACATCTACTTGTCGAAACGACTTGTCTACCTATAAACTTTTTTATAATTTTGTCCTAAAATAAAGTGTTCAAGTATTCAATCTATCCATACTTATGCTAAAGTGTCGAGGATAGAACACGAGTATTTAAGGTTGAGGTAACATAGGCATTCATTGTTGATCCAATACAAACCAAACAACGGCTGTATTACTTTTCAAACCGTTACTCCTTTTTTCTTGAGGTGACATAAAGGTGTAGGAAGAATAGTCGCCTGAGGTTTTGTTGTTGCCCACGGCACAAAACATTGTCACAATGAATTATTTTGTATTATAGTCAAATATCATGCACATGAATCCCTACATTTTTGAACACTCATGCCTCTCTTTGACCAATCAAACAGCATAATATATTCATTTGCTAATGTCAATGCCTAACCATATATTAATTTAATTAAACAAAATTATACCAAACCCATCCCATGTGCACCTATTATTAACCCATCAATTTCGTAGAAATCTCCATCAAACTCTAAGATTAATTTAATTTTTTCCTTTTATTTGGATTTAGTGTATGGAAAAGATAATGCATTTTCAATGGTTCCCGTTTACTAATACTTGATATCGTTGCAGTTATGCATCCAATTCCATATCCTATTAGGTAGACGAAAAATCCACTTTTTATAAATCCAAAGTTAGTCAAGTTTGTCCAGTTTCCATCTTATCACAAAAAGGCAAATAGGCTGCTCATAACCACTCACAAACACCCAACTTCATCAACTCAACAACAAAAAAGACAAAATCAACGGGTCACCAGACATAGATTGCTTGAAAAGATTAAAAAAAACATAAACAAGCTTAAACAAAACATATTCTCTCGTCTTATAGCCGGAATTAACTGGTAGTAATTATTAATTTAATATGTAATTATGGTTCAAAGATAATCTTCAGTCCCATTCTGTGTGCCTATACTCTTCCTCGTGACATATCACATCTCTTTATTTTATTTTTTTGGGCAACTTACACCAGCTAGCTTGCACACGGATACAAGTCGGGTTCGAAGAATTTTATGAATGGGTACGTGCACAGGTATGTGACCTAAAAGAAGTAGGGTCTGTTCTTTCCAACTTATTTTCACTTCAATTCAGTTCAATTCAGTTCAATTCAGCTCTAGACAATATTTTTACTCTCACATATCACTATTCATTTCAGTTCAATTCAATTCAGTTGTTTAAGCCGAAAAGAACAAGCCCGCATTCGAGCTACACAGCATACTATTATATCAACAATTTTTTATAATGTATCAAAAGAAGAGAGACGTTTGGAACACAAAATGAAATATACAACGAACAAGAGATCTCAACTGATTATAGAAAAATATAGGTAAATACCAATAGTGATGGAACATCATATCTCAAACAAGTACATCTCCAATACAGTAATAGATGGTAATAAATTTTTGGAAGAAAAACCAGCATTAGCATAGGAAATTTATTTATAAAAAATCAACATAAAGAACTCATTATCATGATTATCATTACCAAACAAGCCAAAAACGTCAAAATTAGGAAATGCAATAAAATAATATAAAAATTAATGAAGAAAACAAATATAAACACTCACCATTATGGCAACCTACTCCATTGACAAACCCATCACCGGAGAAACCCGTATTACAGCGACACTGGTAACCGGAAGCTCCAACAGGATTACAAACAGCGTTAACATCACAAAGACACGTGCCAGTAAGCCACCAACTCAACTGAAGCGTCTGAAACTCAAGTAAAGCGTCGGAATCATTTACAGCACCAGAATCATCAACAACAATCGACGAAAACAACATAGTACACCCAGTACTATTAACATCCTCGTACCTCAAAATTCCACCTCCACCTATTGGATTCTCCGTCGCAAAACAACTCATATTCTCTCTCCTCTCATCACACCTCTGAAATCTACTCTCCACTAAACTCGCCGGAAGTACACACCCATTTAACGGCGTACTACAATGTTGTAAGAGTAACCCATTTCTTGCCGTCAACGCGTAGTTTTTCCCGAACAAACGTCGGATTTGACGAATTGGACGGCTGCAATTTGCTGTCAGATTAAGTGAAATAGAATTCCATGTTATGTTTCTAAGTTGATATCCCATGAATTCCATTCTTCCATCATATGTACAATTCAATTGAAATTCGCAACTATTAGAGAATCCAAATGGGTAATTTACTGTTGTTCCGTTGCAATACCTTCGGCAAGTTGTTGAATTGTCATTTGCTTTTGCTACTGAAATGAAAACGCAGAAAATTGCAAATTTAAAAATCAAAACTTTCATCTTCTTCTTCAATCTGCAATCAATTCTGGAGGGTTTCCGTGTTCATGAGGTTGATTTGTGCAAGAAAGAAAACAGAAAAGTTCAGAAGTCTTATGGGAATTAAAAGCAGTCCCTTGTAGAAGCCGTTGAGAAGACCAACTATCACAATAAATACCACTTCAACAAGATTTGTGTGAGTGAATTAATTGTGGTGGAGGAATTAGTAAAGACAGAAATTAAAAGCAAGCCATTAATCGAATGGGTGTTGCTGCAACAACCCAATTTTGCAGAGTTTGAGAATCAACCAAGTACGAGTAAAAATAATTATTATTAATTATTAATAATATTTGGGGATTCCTGCAAATTGGAGACTGTTTGTTTGTTTCTAGAAAATGGATTTGGATTTTGATGATTATTGATTGGAGGAAGAAAGAAAGAAAAGTAAGGAAGATAGAGAGAAAGAGTAGAAATGTAAAGAAAAAGTAGCACCGTTTCTTTGACGCTCGGTATGGACGCGGGTTAGAAGTGATTGGGCTACGTGATAAAAAGGGGTAAAGGATTAGGGAAATGTGTGTATTTGGGTTTGGCTACACATAAATTACAATATTGTATTATTATTTATTGCCTTCCCCGCAAGATGTCCCCTTTTTTATTTTTAACAATGAGTCAATTTGGTGGCGTTGAATTCTACGATTTTACACTGTAAATTGGATGTAATTAATTTATTAGACATTCGCAAAGTTGATCTGAATGGATTGATTTTTGATTTGAGATCTAATTTAATCTAGATTTATTATATTAAATTTTGGAATCTAATATTGTATCTTTGTTTTATTTGAGTTTTTAGTTTGATAATATTGACAAGATTCAAAATTGGCGTGGTGACTCGGTATACTTGAACTTCACCTCAGCCCGGATGGATCAATACTCTACTTTGATTATTTTTTGTGATTTTAATGAAGTTATGACTCAAGAACAGCAAGAAGCACGCTCAACCACTACAAGTCATGCTACAGCTCACGTGCTAACACGATAGTTTGTTAGTTAGCTATTTCTATTCTGTTAAGAAGTAGTTAAAGTGGGGATTGTTAAACATCGCCCTGAAATTATTTAAAATCGCCCCAAATTTATTTTTATAGATCATTTCACCATTTTCTCTTTTCCACACCACACACCGACCCCCACCTACCTCCCCACAGCCATTTCACCCTCTCCTCTTTTCCACACCACCCACCACCACCATCACCTAACTTCCCACTGCCATTTCTTCCTCTCCTCTTTTCCACACCATCCACCACCATCTACCTTCCCACTGCCACCTGCAACCTCCACTACCATTGCCTACCTCCCGCGACGTCCTCCACTGCAGCCACCCACGCGAAAACCATGCGGATTTTTTTTTGCCATGGGTGAACGTCTGGGCTGGATGGTAGCTGCCTGGCAAGAAGTGGAGGGTGGTGGTCTAGGGAAAAAAAGAAAAGAAAATGTGTGGGTGGTTGTGGTGGTAGGGAACGTCCCTGTTGTACTATAATGGCAAGAGGTGGATGGTGGTGGTGGTTGTATGGCAAGAGGTGGAGGGTGGTAGTTTAGGGGAAAAAAAGAAAAGGTTATAAATGTAATTTCAATTTTTTTGGGGGGCGATGAATAGAAGTTCAGGTTAAATTTTGTTATGAGATTGTACACCTTAGCTTATTAATGATTGGTTGTGATATTGTAAGCTATATTTTGATTGGTTAGGACACATCGTTGCTTTGCCCTATATAAGACAATCATTATTGTAATAATAACATCAATAATAATACAATCTAATTCCTTCCTTCTCTTTATCTTTTCTCTCACATTTCTTTCCGTCATTTCTCTCTCTAACTAAAAATATTGTTGAAGTTCTAAGAACTTCTTTATGGTATCAGAGCAAGATCACATAAAAGATCCTTAAATTCAACAAAAGTTGAAGAATATGTAGGTAAAACAAACTACAAAAAGTAAAAAAACGTGTAAATCTCAGGTTTTCTATCTCAAATCTTAGCTTAATTCGTTGCTTTGATTGTTGGATTTCTCCTTTCTTTGATATTTCTAGATTCTTTGAGATAAATCGAGGTTAAAATTCCTTGATAAATTTCTTAATCATTTCAATCTTTTCAAAATTTGAAAGAAAGCTTCAGCAAAATTGTTGATACAATGACTAAATCTTCCACTACATCAACATATATTTCTCCTATTCAAGATCCTTTGAGTCCTTACTTTATTCATCCTAGTGAGAACACTTTACTTCCATTAATTTCTGAAAAATTTAATGGTGAGTGTTATGGAGAATGGAACACAAGTATGATGATTGCATTGTCTGTGAAGAGCAAATTGAGTTTCATTAATGGAAGCTTACCTAAGCCATCATCTACTGATAAAGACCACAAAACTTGGGAACATTGCAATGATATTATAATCTCATACATACTAAGGTCTTTAGAATCTAGTATTATTAAGAGCGTGATCTACTTAAGTACAACTGCTGAAATCTGGAAAGACCTTGAGGAAAGGTTTTCACAAACCTCAAGACCTCAATTCTCTTCTCTTCAGCAAAATCTAAGTGAACTTTCACAAGGTTCATCCTCAGTGACTAACTATTTCACTCAAATCAAGGGAATATGGCATGAGTTGACTGCAATGAGGCCATTGCCTTCCTGTACTTGTGGTGGCTGTGAATGCAATCTAAGACAGAAATTCATGGAGTAACAAGATGAAAATAGGCTTATACAACTATTGATGAAATTAGATCCTAAGTATGCAAATGGTAGGACCAATATTTTCATGATGCAGCTATACCAAAGTTGTCCTTGGCATATAGACTGCTGGTACAAGATGAGAAGCAGAGGCAAACTACAATTAATGTCACACATGGACAGGTTTATGCTTATACAACAGTAGAATGTTTTGCAGGCAAGACCTACAATAAGCCTAGACATGTTTTTCAGCAGCATTATTCTGGAAAGAAGATTGTAGTTGGAGGTGCAAGCAAGAAGTCATGTGACTATTGCAAGAGAGTTGGACACACCATGGATAATTGCTAGAAAATTCATGGTTATCCTTCATAGAACAAAGGTAAGACTAAGAGTGTTGCAGCTATGGCTCAAGATAATGATAATGATGCAGGAACAAGTGTTACACATATACCTGAGGAGCAATTTAACAATATGCTGTAGCTGATTTCTTCTACAAATAAGCCTGGAGATGAAGATTCTGCTGCAAATAGCTCTACTCATATTGCAGGTACATGCCTTATTACTTATTCTAACTCCAAATGGATCATAGACAGCGGGGCCACAACTTAGATTTGCACCAACTTGGATTTATTTTCATCCTATGAAAAATATGATAAAATGCCTAACATTATCACCATTACTGATGGAAAACAGTGATAGTAGAACATATATGCAAGGTGGAGTTTGACAATGGAATCGCTCTTAACAAGGTGTTACATGTTCTAGGATTCAAGTTCAACTTATTATCCATTCACAAGATCTATTCAGACATGAATTGTCATGTCACTTTTACATCTGACCTGTGTTTACTTCAGGATCCCACATTACATCACTCGGTGGTCCTTTGTAAGTTAGTGCTGGCCTATATGCTGTCAATGAAGAGCAGTTTTACAAAGACTCTTGTGCAATAAATAATGATGCTACAAGCCATTCGGAAAACTTGATAGCTAACTCTAAAGAAGCAAAATTGTGGCACCTCAGGTTAGGTCATATGCCATTCTAATAAAGTGCATCTAGTGAATGCTAATTTCTCTCATCATGTTGCTTGTGATTCAATATAATCCATTTGTCCTAAGGTAAGGCAAACCAGACTCCTTTTTCCTGTGAGTACTACTACTTCACTTAAATGCTTTAATCTAGTACATGTTGATACATGGGGGCCCTATAAAAACAAGACACGTGATGGATTTGCTTGGTTTTTAACTGTCAGTGATGATTAACATCTCTAGAGATGTCATCTTTTATGAACTTCATCTCTCTTTTCAATTCTCCCTTACTACTACTCCATCATCCTCACATCATATATTCCTCCATGATGACAATACAGTTGATCTTAATTTGGATTTTGATGTCCATGAGCCTTTAATGTTTCCTGATACATCTCAGTTTTCACCTTCACCACCACCTAATATACCAACTTCTTCCCCATAAACACAAATTCTAATCCCTCACTGAATATACATACTCAACCTAGTTAACCCGATTCTTCTCTTCAACCTAACTCCACTTCTAATACTTCTCAAACTTGCAACACCCCCGCTGACCCGAACCCTTCTTTAATTGACGAAACTAGAGATTTGAGGGAAAAATCCATGAGGGTTCGACTCGACGGGTGGCGTTACCGCTGAACTTATCTCCTTGAAAATAAATGCAAGGCTAAATTAAAAACTAACAAAACTAAAATTCATTAATCCTTACAACCAAGTGAATCGTTCATTAAACATTATTAATTACTTAAGTGCTTTAGAGTTCCAGCGGAAGCTAATCATATGCTAAGTGGATGACAACTCTAAATGATCTCCCTTTTGTTCCCCCATCGATCACCCACCTGCAAAAATACATTGAAAAGAGATAAGGGAGACAAACTCCCAAAAATCAGAAAAATTGAGTAATTCCAACTCCATCCCGTAAAATACTTAAGTTGAAAATACTTTGTAAAATAGTAGATTAATAGTTTTAAAAGTCATAACACATATACACATATGTGTACACTGTAGAATCACATAATTAATTCAATTAATCCCGTTATTCAAGGAGAGGAAAGAGAAAGCCAGTAAGCCAGGGTCAATCCCCCTGTAACCACTTACTTCAACATTGTAGGCCGGGATGAACCCCTGTAACCACCTACTTGTAGGCTGGGGCAAACCCCTGTAACCACCTACATATATCATAATGGCCATAATAATAGAGTCCCTAGTGTGCACACCCCTTCTACTTGGATCACAACAAGATAGAAGAAATACAGTAATAGAATAATCAGCATACTAATTAGAGAACCTGTAGGGGCCGCTGAACCTCTTATACCACTAGTAGAATAAATGCTATTTGCTGCGGTAAAAAAGTGGCCTATTGCTGCGGTTTCGGGCGCGCAACAATTAAGAGGGCAGCAATATGTAATTATTATATTGCTGCGGTTCATGGGAAAAAACCGCAGCAATATTAATATTTTACATCATAATAATACGTCATATTGCTGCGGTTTTCTTCATAAAACCGCAGCAATAGACGCTGGGTAGGTAAAAAAAAATTTTTTTTTTTTTAAAATTTCTCGAGCATAATTTTTTTTTTAGTTATAGTACCATTATAATATGGTCATAGCTACAATAATTCACTGTTACACACACCCAATACAAAATCAAAACTGAAATATAACAGACAAAAACAAATTAAAAACTAAAAACATAAGAAACTATAAAATTAAGAAAATGCAATGAAAAATCTAAGAAACAGTAGCATCAATGAAAAAATTAAACCAAGATATCAATGAGAAAATTAAAATATAGATAAAAATCAAGTGACACTAATAAATCAAAAATAAAAATAAGCAAAACAAAAAATTACAAAAAAATATATTACAAATACAAAATAAACATCTGAAAATCGAAAAAAAAATAAACAAACACTTAAATCTGAGGAAAACAAATGTTAAAAACTCCAACTGTCAAAAGAAAGCAGTCGAACGTGTTGTTGCAAGCGAGGCTGGTGCCGGACGGCCGACGACGTTGTTGATGTTGTTGTTGTTGCTGATGACGTTGAGGAGAGAGGGGGGGTTGCGAACGAGGAGTGGAGCGAGTCGAGCAACGAACAGCCGACGAATTAGCATCACAGCCGACGAACGACGAGTCGAGCGTAAGGAAGAGGAGAGATCGACGAACGACCGGTGAAAGGAAGGATGAGAGAGGAAAGGAGAGTGAGGAAGAGGAAGGATGAGTCGAGCGTGAGGAAGAGGAAGGCGTCGCCGCACCAGAACTCGACGTGGTGGAAGCGTTTGACGGGGAAAAGCTTGGAGAGTGGGTTGACGCGGATGAAGTTGGAGTAGCCTACGAGCTTGAATTGTGAAGGTGAGGTTTATGGTTGTGGACTGAGAGTTCCCATTGATTTTTTTTGGTGGAACGAAGGTGAGAGGGAGATCTGAAGTGAGAGGAAGGAGAGGGTGAGAAATGAAACGGTGCCTTGAGTTTTATAAAACCCTAATGACAATATTGCTGCGGTTTTCATAACGAACCACAGCAATATATTAAAATAATAATTTTTAAAATTATTTTAATATATTGTTGCGGTCCTACGTGGAAACCGCAACAATCTTTGTTGTTCAAGTCCCCACTTTATTTTAAAAAGTATCCGTTATACACTATTGCTGCGATTTTGGGCAGGAACCGCAGCAATATTGTCAATTTCTATTTTTTCTTTTCTTTTTGTGTGTTATATATCATAATGGCCATAATAATAGAGTCCCTAGTGTGCACACCCCTTCTACTTGGATCACAACAAGATAGAAGAAAGACAGTAACAAAATAATCAGCATACTAATTAGAGAACCTGTAGGGGCCACTAAACCTCTTATATATACAGGGTAACCTGTTCATCATTTCCCTTCGATATTTCACTTTACGTGATTAAAATCTTTTAATTCAAGTCATCACATAAATCACGTACATATTTACCTCTTGTTCAATCCAGTGTGAACATATTTAATCCATCATAATCTCAATCCATTCATAGCTATTTCAATAGCTCATTTCATAAACATGATCGTCACTTGAGTTCATCTAGTACTCAAATTCATAATCACAAGTTCTTATTAATTCCAATTTCCATAAATTCCATAATAATAACAATAACAATAATAATAATAATGATAATAATAATAATAACAATAATAATAATAATAATAATAATAATAATAATAATAATAATAATAATAATAATAATAATAATCATAACCATAACATTACTAATGATTTTAAGCAGTTTTAATAACAGGAGTAAAAGATGAGTGATTAAGTTGATAATAATAATCGGCGATAATAACGTTATAGTAAACATCTTTGTCATGTCGTACATCGTCCAAAGTCATGATTCATAATCGAAATCCATAGTAATTGTCCATTTTGTCCTTCATATTCATAATCCGCATTAAGTCGATAATTCATAATTATAATCCATACTTATAAATTTTATATGCACATAATAATCATGTAATCAATTTATTTTACACTAACGGGATCTATGTTTAGATGGACATCGAGATTATCTCGTGACGCGTGCCCAAAAGTTAAGTTCGCGAACGGATTAGCACTCTGGTTTGCCTCGTCTACACAATCGGAGTCTACAATAGATATTAACGAGATCTAAGTTAGTTCCTAAATAACCCCATTTTTATATATATATATATATAAATTTAAATAATTCAAATAACTTAAAGAAATTCTAAATGATCTTTAAGAGGTTCATAAATCAAAGTTTATGATTTTCAAATTATTTATGAAATCATTTTAAGTACTCACAAAAATTACTTCAACTTAATTTTTATTAACTTGGATAATTATTTAAATATGAAAACTAACTTTATTATACTCCTTGTTTTATTTTAGAAAATTAAGAAACATTATCAAGTTATAAAAGATTAAGTCAATCTAAATATACTAACTTAACTAGGTAAGCTAGTTTAGGAAAATTATGGATTTTAGTTTTAAAAATAAAAGTGAACAAAATAAAACAAATAAAACTCAATAAACAAAAAGGAAAAGGAAAATGGAGTTTTAAAACTTTGATATTATCAAACTAAGAAACAAATGAGGAGGAACGAAAGAAGGGGAGACAAAACAAGGGAGGCACGAAGGAGACGAAGGAGTTGTGGTGGCAGTTTTGGGCGAAGCTAGGTGGCGGAATTCAGGTGGTGGTTTGGTGACTGGGCGTGAGTGGACGTTGGTGGTGTGTGGTGGTGGCTGGCGCGGCTAGGGGGCAACATCAGACGCCGCGAAGGGTGGGATAAAAGCTGGTGTTTGTCGCGATTTACCGGACCGCGAGTTAGGTTTTGTACTGGCGGTTGGAGGTCGGAATTCAAACGGGGAGGGTGGTTTTAGGCGGTGGTTTTCGGCGGAGAAAAGGAACGGAGGAATTGTGTTTGGTGGTGAGTTGTAAATTTTCATTTTTAACTTTCAAAAATCAAAATTAGAAATTAAGGAAGAAGATAAATGAATTGAAGCAAACCTTTTGATATTGTTTGCTTGAGCAAATTGGTGAATAAAGTTTAGTATCTATAGAGGAGTTTGGTCAGAAATCTTGAGTTTTGGTCAAGCTCCATTAATGGTGGAGGTGAGTGGTGAGGGCTATGGTGGTAGCTCTTTGGCTGATTTGCTCCTATAATCTAAAATTTGTGGATTGAATTTCAATTTGCACTGACAAAGGCTCCTGGAATGCAGACGTGAGAGAAGGGAGGGGAGGAAGATGGTGAAATCACTTTTCACCCTCTCTCTTTTTGGCTAAAAGACACATGGCCTATGGACTTGGCATTTGGGCTTTGCAAATATATATGGACAACTTGTACAAGGATACCCACAACTAAATAAAGGATTTAAATTATTTAGAAATAATGAAATAAATAATAAAATAAATAAATGATTTAATTGAAACTTATTAAATAAATCAAAACTAAATGAAATCATTATTTTAATAAACACAATTATCAAATAAAATCGCATTATCATAAAAATAATTTTGAGTGGAAATAATATTGAACTTAAATAATAAATAAGTTCTGAAAATTCGAGGTATTACAAAACTGACCTTAGACACACCACAAGAGTAAAGACTAAACCAACCTACCTTGGTAATTACATATGGGTTATAGACAATATTGTCACTCATTGGTGCAACATTCTGAGCTTTGATCAACTACCCTCTTCTATTCAAGCTTTATCACTCATACTTCCACCATTACTGAGCCTGTTAACTATTGGGAGGCATGTTAACACCCTGGTTGGGTGGCTGATATGCAGAAGGAGTTAGATGCTCTTGTTGCAAACCAAACATGGGACTTTGTTCCTCTTCCTAAACACAAGAATTGGTTGTAAGTGGGTATTTAAAGTGAAATTGAAGGCAAATGGATCAGTTGAAAGGTTGAAAGCTCGACTTGTAACAAAAGGTTTTACAAAAAAATATGGGCTAGATTAAAAGGAGACCTTCTCTCCAGTAGTGAAGATAACAACAATCAGGTGTTTATTGTCTATTGTAGCTTCTCAACAGTGGCCATTACACCAATTAGACATTAATAATGCATTTTTCCATGGCACCCTTCATGAGCAATTTTTTACGAAGGCACTAGAGGGCTTTCCTAACCCTTCTCACCATCTTTGTAAGTTGAACAAATCACTATATAGCCTTAAAAAGGCTTCCAGACAGTGGTTTGCAAGATTGAATGCAGATTCGGTCAAGCAAGGTTACGCGTAATCCAAAAATGATTATTCATTGTTGCTTAAGAAATTTGTTGATGCTATTACTGTTGTTGTAATCTATGTGGATGATATAATACTTACAAGGTATGATATTAATGCTATTTTTACTCTCAATCAACATCTACATGATGTGTTCAGTATTAAGGATCTAGGCTTCCTTAACTACTTTCTAGGGATGGAAGTAACACATTCTTCGGCAGGCATTGTTATGACACAACTGAAGTTTAGCAAGGAGTTACTAGCCGAATGTGGTCTTGATGTATCTAAAAGGGCCAAGACACCTCTTTCTACTACAAGAAGACGTACTGCTACTGAAGGAAAGTTATATGCAAATCCAGAGCATTATATATGCCTTATTGGAAAATTAATTTTTCTAACACATACTTGGCCAGACCTATGTTTTGCTGTTCAAACACTTAGTCAATTTATGCATCAACCAAGGCATTGTCATCTCCAACCCCTTCATCATGTTCTTAGATACTTGGCCTACACTCTTGGTCATAGTGTCTTATTGAGAGCTACTGCTCACTTGACCTTGCAAGCGTACTCTGACTTAGCCTGACATCTTGCCATGACACCAGAAGGTTTGTCACTGGCTATGTGTTGTTGCTTGGTAATCCTCTAGTTTCATGGAAGTCTAAGAAGCAGTCCACCATCTCTAAATCTTCCAGTGAAGCTGAGTACAGGGCTATGGCTGCAGCTGCAGCAGAAATCACCTAGACAGTCAGGCTTTACAAGAGTTTAATGTGCTTCATTTACAGCCAATCACTTTAAATTGTGACAACCAAAGTGCTCTTCACATTGGAAGAAATCTTGTTTTCCATGAATGCACTAAGCATATTGAATTAGACTAACATTTTACAAGGGAAAAGGTGCTTAAAAGGTTACTTGAACTAACTTATATGCCTACATCAGAACAACTAGATGATGTTCTTACTAAACCTCTACCTTCTTCCCAGCATGAGAAGCTCATTTCGAAGCTTGGTATGACTGATATTCAGTCCTCCTCTAGCTTGAGGGGGGTAATGAAGTTATGACTTAGCAGCAACATGCATGCTCAAGAGCAGCAAGAAGCAAGCTCAACCACTACAAGTCATGCTATAGCTCACTTGCTAACAAGAAAGTTTGTTAGTTAGCTATTTCTATTCTGTTAAGAAGTAGTTAAAGTTTTTTATGAGATTTTATAGCTCAGCTTACCGATGATTGGTTGTAATATTGTAAGATTAATTCTGATTGGTTAGGACACATCATTGCTTTGCCCTATATAAGACAATCATTGTTGTAATAATGACATCAGTAATAATACAATCTTATTCCTGCTTCCTTCTCTCTATCTTTTCTCTCACATTTCTTTATGTCATTTCTCTCTCTAACTAAGAGAAAATGTTATTGAAGTTCTAAGAACTTCTTTAATACTTGAGGGGGGGAAAAAGTCATATGAGATCTTGGTAAATTGTCTCAATGTGTATTTTCAAAATATCAACTCTTTTTATGATTTTTACTTATTGATGATTAGAGATAGATCTTGTTATTTTGGACTAAGAGAAACTGAACTGAACAAAAATTAAATGAATTGAAATGAGAGAAACTGAATCACAGAGAAAAATGAACTAAACTAAACTGAAATTAACTGATAATATTAACTGAAAATAAGTCCAAAAGAATAGGCTCATACTAAGGTTTGAATGTATTGCATTGTCAAACATGCATGATGAAACAAGTCAACTTAAAAAACGCATGAAGTATAATGTTGTTGCAAACGATATTTTTGGCAACAACTTCTCTTATTGCTAAACATCAATTTTCTTGTAGTAATAGAAATCAAACTTTTTGTGTATATTTATGTGTGGTGAAGAGAATGTTGATTGAACAAAGAAAGCGTGTTCTAGAGCGCCATGAGGAAATTCTAGAAAAAAAATGGAAATAAATGGTGAACACCAACTCTCAAGATGAAAACATATGAAAACCCCAAGCTCCCCGGCTACTTGTGTCGTGGTCCGTATATTTTGACACCGAATCTTGTGGCGCGCTCTTGCCTATTAGACGCCAGGGGGTGCAAGCCTTATGTGGGAAGAATGTCTTCGACTCATAGAAGTACAAGCGACGTTGTATCTCAAAAGCGCGCTCTTGCTTAAAGGCAACAAAAGAATAAGTGTCGGTTGAGGCTTGTGCACGCGTAGCAGTCACAAGCGAGTGAAGGAAGGCGATAGGGGCACTTTAACGAAAATTACAAGACCAAATGTAAGTAAAGAAAATCCACAACAGCTCTGTTAAAAATTGGTAGGAACCTTGATTTTATTTATTCAACGATGCTTCCTAAAAAGGCTTAATTGTGAGAAAACAATTCTTTTTACTGAACACACTATTTTATAGTAACATAATAGTAGAAGATAAAACCTAAACAAAGAGCTAAAAACATAAATTAAACGGTTTTTCACCAAATGCTCCCGAGTTTTCATAAAATTCACCGGATACCCTCGCACTTTTGAAAATACACGGGGTACCCCTCAGCTTTACTATAATACACCCAAATGCCCTTAATGACTAACGGTGTTAACCACCGTTAGTCATTAACCCTAATTATCTAATTTAAACCTAATTAACTCTAATCATAAAAACTAACCCTAACCCTAACCCACCCACCACCCCCCACCCCAGCAGCTCCCCCTCCTCCACCATCCCGCAGCTCCCCCCACCCCCGTCGACCCTCCACGACTCCCCCACCTCGCCGGTCCTCCACATCTCCCCCACCCCGTCGAATCCCCCCACCCTCCCCCACTCCGGTCGAATCTCCCCCTCACCGCTACCTTTTTTGGGTTGTTCGCTTCCACGAAAAACACCAACCCATTAGCTCTAGTGTGGGGGTGCGGGGAAGGGGCGGCCAGTGGTTGGGAGAGGGGGGGTCTGCTCGGGTGGTGGGTAGGGTGGGGTTGGGGAGGGGGGTTTGCTGGGGTGGTTGGTGAATGGTGTGGTGGGGAGGGTGGTTAGGGTTTAGGGTTAAGGTTTAGGGTTTAGAGTTAGGGTTAGGGTTTAGAGTTAAGATTAGGGTTAGGGTTAGGTTAGTGGTTAATTAGGGTTGAAAACAAAAAAAAGGGTTAATGATTAACGACAGTTAACAGCAGTTTACGCCGTTAGTCATTAAGGGTATCCGGGTGTATTTTGTTGAAACTGAGGGGTACCCCGTGTATTTTGAAAAGTGTGGGGGTACCCGGTGAATTTCATGAAAACTTGGGACATTTGGTGAAAAAACCGTAAATTAAAGTACTAGAAAGCATTATCTCTAACATATAAGCCAAGGGAGGAGTAATGATGTCCCCCTTTGAATTTACATATTCACCCCTCCACAACATAACATCATTACACACATAAACTTACCAAAAAAAAAAATTAACCAAATCTCTATTAAACCCAATCAACTCATATATTTGTCAATCACATAAATTTGCCAATAAAAAAGATTCAATCAAATTAATTTTAGATCCAATCAACTGAAAACATTCGTAATCAAGAACTTACCAAAAATTAATACCACAGACAATTAAAAAATATGGCATTCTCATTACAAAGACAACTCATACAAAATTAATCACAAATACAAAATCCAAAAAAAATTTAGTTTTTTCATTACTTGGATATGCAATTTTATCGCTTATAGTTACTTTAGAAATGTTTTTAGATACTATTTGTAAGTATTTAAATACTTCTTACTCACCAAATGAAGGTGAACATAGATACGTACTTTCAGAATTTTATTTTTCATTTATTTTAATACTGAGTAATAATTATGCCTAAAATGTCACTCCACGCATATCGCGTAGAAAAAGCTAGTGTAAGCATACTGAAAGAAACGTCGAATTCTAACACCCTATCTTTCTCTTTAAAAAGATAAAAATAAAAATAAAGCTAAGATAAAAAGAATGGTAAATTGCAAATATTGAATATTGCAACAAAATTGACTTGATTTGGATTTCATTCTCCTTATTTATATAGGTTAATGATAATTGATATAGTCATAACAAGTAGTAATGGCAAAAATCTGCTTTATTTCCTTTTAAATATTTTGCATAAGATTATACCAAGTCAGCTAATTTTTACTTTATAGTAAAATTTAGGGACATTCAGAGTTCCCTCTAGGGTTTCTCCTTGAGAGGATTTTTTCTCTCAAGGGTTTCTCCTTGGGAGGGTTTTTTCCTAGTCTCCGTCGCTAGGTTTTCTTCTTTTTTTTGAAGGTTTTTCCTTCATTCTTTCTTCTTCTCTTTGTTTTTTCATCACTTTTCTTCTTGGTCTCAATTGTGAATCTTTGTAGGGCTTCCACTGGTGTTCGTACCGGTGGTAAGCCCCAAAAACCTTGTTAATTGCTTCCAATAAGTATATCCCATCATTAAAATGGTATTTATTTTAGGATGTTCCATTTCTTTTTTTGTTCGTCTAATGAAGAAGGAAGATCAAACAATCATTATTCTCTGTAAGGATCTAGAAGACCACAGAATTATTTTCACCCAAACGATTATGCATCAGCGGAAGTTAAGCCGAATCAGGGTGAACTCACAGATTGTATTGATTCAGATGAAGTTTTTTATTAAGGCTATTTTTTATCAAATTTGCGATGTATCTAGTTCTAAGGTGTTATATACCTATGTTGGAATTTTCGATTTTTCAGGAATTGATTGTAAGTGCCGTTTGGCTATCCCTTATGAATGAAATTATTTTTTTCCTGTAAAAAAAAAAAAAAAAAAAAGGGGCATTCAGAGCTAGCTACTATACAACAGCATCCACATTTTTCTTTCGCCCTGTTTAGTTAGCGAGTAGCGACGGCGACGGGTATTATTTCGGTATTTCCCATGTGAGTTACCCTTATGAGCTGGGAATTGCTTTTCCACAGTTTAAGGAATTAGGAAGTCAATGGCAAGGATCTTTGTTAAATTGTTATGTTAGTAATAAAAGTTGGCAGTTAAGATGTTTGACTTTTTGTTCCATAATAAATCCCCTATGACTAGGAAACCAAAAACTTCTACCTTGCCAAGAAAGCTCAAAGTTTAGTAAATTAAATGTATGTAATGTTTTTTAAAGGGAAATTGCATGTATGTAATTAGCACCTTTTCAATTAGAACTGTGACAAACTTCGTTTTTATTATTTAAGAAATTGCTATTGTGTGGGCTTATGTAGCGAGCCTGCTACCAAGGATTTTGATTTCTGTGTTGGGCATTCCGCTCACTTGGACCATGAAGGTAGCGAGATGCTTGCATATTGGGCAGCAGCCATGTGGGCCATGTATTTAATGATCCAACAACGCTAAGATGATTTCTGCAAGATTTTGGTTGTGCTGGCCTGCTTTGATTCTAGATTGGCTTAGTCTGCATCAAATATTATCATGTAGAAATAAGTTATAATACTTCTATAGTTCTATATTTTATGTACTTCTAAAATTTAGTATAGCTTTTGCTTTAAATTGTTAGTTATGCAAATTTAATAGTCCAACATGATTAGTAGGTCTGGGAAACATATTGTGGATTTTCAGGAATGTTTGAGAAAAAATTGTAGACGAATTGAAAATTTTATTTTTACCTGCAGGGTAAAATCCACGCCCGTAGGGTGGAACCTTCTTCCGCGGGATTTTTGTTTCGTCTTATTATGTTAGGATTCTTTACAAATTATTTATTTCCTAATAGATGGTAATTGTGTTAGGTTGTTAAATAATTAGCTACCAAAGAGTAGTTGGATTAGATCTTGTTAGATCCTAATTCTACTAGGAATATAATTTCATCCTCTATATCAGCCATTTCATGACATTTTATAGGTCTGTTTAGGCCAAAAATTGCCCAATGAAAAATATTGATTGGGACGTTGATAACTAGATTAAAACAAGAAAAATAAAGGACGGAATTTAAGTGACGAAAATAAAGAAAAGAGAAAAAATGGTGATCCGAAAAACCCCAATGAAGGTGGGAAAATCACATGAGACCACTAATCCACTATGGTTCGGGCATTAAAGCCATTGTAATTATAAATACATTGTTTGCATACACGACTATCACAAATGCTAACAAATTGACATAGGAAAATATAGATAAATGATATATATAGGGGCAATCGCAGTATCCAGGCACTTGTACCGATGGTAAAAGTTATATAGAATTGCTTCATTGATGTAATATTCCTTGCTTTGTGTAAATGGAGATATGTATGTATTTGGACCACACAGTAGGAAATCAATGTTGCATTTGTAAGTGCTCAGGATAAAATGTTAGGCTCTTAGTGGAATATGACCTTATGTCTATGTAAAAGCAGAGAGAAAGCTATATCTTTGTAGTTCTTTTTGTTAGGTGTGATCAATGAGAGAACCGGATATCCCACTCCAAGACACGGAAACTACGCTTTCCTATTAGTTTAATTTCGCCCCTCTAGGATCACCGGGTTACCACGAAATAACTAATGAGATACAATGGAGAGAACAATCCACTTAGATGATCTTCTAAGTGAATCAACAAGAACTTGTGTTTAGAGTTTGTGAAGAACACTCAAGAGAAGTTTGCAAAGTTTCTCTTAAGCAAAGCAAGAAGTTTAGAGAGTATTAAAAATTCTGATTTTCTTCTAACCCCCTCCTCATAGGAATCACAAAGGGTTATATAGGAAATATACCCTTTATAGATTAGAGTGGTTACTTTCATAACCCCCATTTTAATCACTGATTAAAGGCCTTTAATCTACTGATTTAAGGACCCTAAAAGTCATTAAAAGGAAAACGTACACATCACAACAGTTGAAAACCGTCAAAGCATCTTTTCACGTTCCAAGGCAGAAGACTCGTCGCGACTCGCGAGGCCCAGGCCGCGACCCGCGACCAGTCTTCTGTCTTCCCTTGGTTTTCCACGTGACTTGCAATGTACTCTAATCTTTTGCATACTAGACCTCCTCCTCTTATAGTATAAGACCATATGAGCATAATAAACCCATTACTCTATAAATGTTCCAACACTTTTTTGACTGGATGTGTTTTTTCTCAGTAGTCATAGCTAGGGTGTTATTATATACTTCCTCCGTTTAGAAATAATTGCACCGTTTTATGTTTTCACGCTTGTCGATGCATAGGTTCAAATGCTAATGTCTTCAATTATCAATAAGTAAAATTTTTAAAAAGTTAATATTAAAAAAATATACATTGAGACGAATCTAACAAGATCCCATATGTTTATGTTTCCCCTTAAATATAAATCACCAAAGATAATCAAAGTGTAAAATGTGAATAGTAAACAATATTTCTAAACGGAGGAAGTATATTGTAGTGTGATAGTGGAGAAATAAGTGGGGTGTTATATGGAAATTCTCATCAAGCGGAGGAATTCATTGCCTTTGTCATATGAATGAATGTGGTCTTCATGCAATTGTAGATACAATTAGGATGCTGTTTTCACTCCTCCTTAATGATAGAAACTGATGGTAACCACCTCCTTGATTGTAGCACTAACTTCCATCATACTCTCTTGTTGGTCGCGTGATAATAGGATTCTCATATGACGTCTTCTCACATCGAACGCCGCATCGAGCCATGCCAAATATGCCTATAACAATAACCCCCAATTTCTCGATTGAAGCATGCTGGAGTTTAGGAAAATAACCTTCATCATTGACTCCATGTCTAAATCTCTTCTCACATCCTTTGCTAGCGACGTGTGTCTTTCGTCCGGTGACTTTTGGTCATCGCCATGCCTGCTGACATCTTTGATATTTGTTGATCGCCATATGATAATCATTGGCTTAATTACAAGAGAAACTATATAAACGTTACTTTGAAACTGTGTCGTATTGTAAATGAGTGATATTTGTCGTTGAAGATGAGCTAGTGTCACAACCAACGCTGAAATTAGTAAGGGATTATTTCATAGGCGTGGTGTCAGTCATTCAGGGTACCTTGGTTCTTTTGTTGTCGTATGTTTGTTGGTGACATAACTAATAAAGACTCTCAAAATGAATACATAGAACAAAGTCAAATCATATGTCATATAACATATCATAAGGGGAAACCTGGCGACATGGCCACTTAAGATGTTGTAGAAAGAATTCTATCGACATGGCCACTTAAGATGTTGTAGAAAGAATTCTATCGACATGGCCACTTGAAATATCATAGAAGGAGATCTGGCGACATGGCCAGCTAAAGTGTTGTGTGACAAAGTCTGACGATGATGTCGCCTAAAGTGTAATGGAACAAAGTCTAGCGATAACGCCATTTAGGATGTCAAATAATGAGATCCCGACATCAAGGCCACCAGATTGTCTTAGTATAGCCAATCATCCTGTTGTAATCATTAAGCCGCTTTTCAGGTCGTATTATGTCATGATGCAAATGTTAGCCAATCATCTTGTCATGATGCAAATGTTATGTTATAGTTTATACATCATTAAGGAGCATGTATGCATGTCTTCGTAACTGTGGACATTCGTGTTTGAACATATGCATGCATTGACTCATGATGTAATAGCTTAAGTCAAGGAAAGAAATAACCATAAGAGCATCCCGTTGTTAAACTCAATGGTCTTACTAGGTGCTTTAGTGAATTTAGGTGTAAATACCTTTGCATGTCGGTTTGTCATCATAGCTAACCAATGTCACTTAGCTAATGCATTATCCATCGTTATGAACTCCATCTACAATGAAACACGGATGTCATGACATATAAATTATTTCATCATTTAACGGTTTTTTTTACCAAATACCCCCGACAAATCATAAAATTCACCATATACCCTTAATGTTTCAGATATTCAACATATACCCCTGAGTTTTCAAAAATGTTCACCAAATGCCCTTTTACTAATGGCAGTTAACTCACCATTAGCAATATTTATAATTTTCCCATTATTAACCCCCTCACCAAACCCTAACCCAAACCCTAACCCAAACCCTAACCTCCACCCAAACCCAAACCCAAACCCTAATCCTAACCCTGACCCTAATCCTAACCCACCCTCTCCTCCCACCCACCCTACCCCACCCCACCCACCCCACCCACCCCACCCCCACTAGCCCCTACCCCTTCCTCTCCACCCCGGCGCCCCATCTCTACCCCACTCCCTCCCCTCGATCGCCGCAGCCCCACCCCTCCTCTCCCCTCCACAGACCCACCCCCACTCCTCCTTCGCAATTTCCCCATCCCCCACCCTCCTCGAGATTTCCCCAACCCCCACTGACTCCCCGTGAATTCCCAATCCCCCCACCTCCTCCCCGTGATTTCTCTCTCCCCGACACCTTCTATATTTCTCATGCATGCACTACTGTAGCTGACTCGAATTCTTGTGGGTTCAGATTGACCGGCGAGGCCGTGGAAGGGTGGTGCGGCTGGGTTCAGATGCTTTCCGAGAAGGGGGGGGGTTAGTTCTCGCATGCTGCCGACACGAATTCTTACAGGGAAGGGTGGGGGCTATGACGAAGGGGAGGGGGGGCGGGCTGGCGGGGGACAAGGTTGGGGTTGGGCTTGCAGGGGATAAGGTGGGGGCTACTATGGTGGAAGGGGATAGGGTGGGGGGCTGGCAGAGGGGAAGGGGTGGGGGCTGTAGTGGTGGAAGGGAAGGGGGATGGGGTGGGGGGCTAGTGGAGGGGTGGGGGAGGGGTCGGGGGAAGGTTTAGATTTTAGGGTTAGGGCATAGATTGAGTTTTAAGAATAAGGATTTATATTAGGGTTTAGCATATAGGGTTAGGGATTAATAATGGCAATATCGTAAATAAAGCTAATGACGACTTAACATCCGTTAGAAAAAGGGTAGATGATGCACAATTTTGAAAACTCAAGGGTATATGGTGAATATCTGAAATATTGAGGGTATATGGTGAATTTTGTGATTTGTTAGGGGTATTTGGTGAAAAACTGAAATATATAATGCGTGTCTAAATATGTTTATACATGTCTATGTATTTGTTTAGGCGTCATGTGTAGATATTACGTGTGGTGTACACATATGTATAATTTTACCGCATGATTTAATGTTTAAATATAATAAATAAAGTGATCGTTATTGTGTCTGCCGATATTTGGTGTTAAATTGTATGTGCTTAGTAGATGCATGTGAGAACAAAAAATGAGTACCTTATGAATGTTGTTATTTCATCATAGTTAGTAGATCATGTAATTGATGTCATATGATGCTAGTGACTAGATGCATTTTCCATGATTTTTGTAAACTTTGTGTAATCCACATTTGTGCGATCATCGTTGGTCCCCATGTCATTCTGGTGCTTAGTGATTATCGTCGCGTCCTTCGGTGACGGGCATGGTATCGTCTAGAGATACACGTCACATTGTCTTCTAACTAGCATCATGTCATTGGAAGACAAGTGTACTCATGTCTAGTGACAAAGTCACGTCCTCTTTTGACATGCGCCGTGTCATCCGGTAGCAGGTATTGCGTCATTCAACATTTGACTTCATGAGGCTATCGTCCAATATTAATTCTACGAAAGAAAGAATACAATAACGATTGTTCCTGTGATAACCAAGTTAGTAGTACTTGTAAAGACCAACGAAGAAACATGTGTAATAGATAAGAAGCACAACAAATCGTTCAAACGTTAGCAACAAATAATTCATAAGGGATCGATGATACGAGTAATAATTGCCTAAATAGTTAGTGATTGTTTAAGTATCTTCATGAGTTTTAGTATCGAAGGTGACTGGTCATGGAACACCTATGATATGTTCTCGTCGTAGTGCCTCAACTATTGACTTTTCATTGTCGTCTCCTAAGACTTGTGATATCTGGGATTCTTTTTCAATTACCATCATTTCACGTTTGGTCTTGACATATATACACTTGATGCTAATGACGAACGCTTGTATTTGGTAATGAATATCTTGTACGATGTCAAACAACAAATGTTTGTGTTTGGACTCGATGGACATGTGTATAAATAGTTCATGTTGTTTGTAAGTGCACTTCTCATGAACCAAGATTTCATCTATGTCATTACTATGTGATGGATCTACAAAACAAACAGATTTTTCAACAAATACCCATGACACCATATATCCCTGGCTTTCTAAAAAATACATCCAAATTCCCTTAATGACTATAACGGTTAACTCAGTTAGTCATTAACCCTAAAAACCCTAAGTAAACCTAATTAACCCTTATTAAACCCTAAAAATCCTAAGTAACCCTAACTCTCTCTCTCTCTCCCTAACCCAACCACATCCCCACCCCCACCCCCACCCTCAATCCCAGCCCTATGTCCACAAACCCCCTCGCCTCATAGCCACTATAACTCTCCGACCTTGTTTATGCCCCCACTTTCGACATCAATTCTCTCTCCTCCTCTAAACATTCCCTCCTTGATTTCGCCTGAGGAGTCCTACGAATTCCGCTCTTCTTGCGCGCACGATGGGGATATCATCAAGTTACTCTCTTGTTCGCCCCGCACAACGAGGATATCATCGATAATTTCTATGGGATTTGAAGGGGGTGGTGGAGGGAGGGGGGCTACAAGGCTGGGGTGGTAGGGGAGAGAAATAGTTAAGGCTGCGGGCTGGGGGTGGTGGGGAGGGGGAGGCGTGGCTGCAAAGGGGGGGGGGTTGCGGGGTTGATCGAGGGGGAGGTGGGGACTGCGTAGGGGCTGCGGGGGAGGGGGAGAGGGAGAGGGAGAGGAAGAGGGGTGGGTTGGGGGCTAGTGGAGCTGGGTTAGGGAGATAGAGAGTTAGGGTTACTTAGAGTTTTTTAGGGTTAATTAGGTTTACCTATGGTTTTTTAGGGTTAACTAGGGTTAATGACTAACCGAGTTAATCGCTGTTAGTCATTAAGGATATTTGGATGTATTTTTTAGAAAGTCAGTACTACATGGTGAATTTGAAAAAAAAAAAGGGATATCTGGTAATAAAAAAATTTATCAAGGGTATTTGGTGAAAAAACCGTAAAACAATGGCCACTCTTTTGAGGCGTAAGTAAGAATAACTTCCAAAAGTATGATGTAAAACAAGAGGTAGTCGAAACAATTGAAATGTATGTAAGAGATCGTGAGAATTGTTAGAATATAAGCAACATCGACGAAATATTGCAAAGAATAAAGTGAAACAAATGAAACCAATAATGATGAAGCTACGAAATTACTTGATGATTGAGTGACTTTATGATCGCGTACTCGTTGATGATGTTTTGATACCCGTATGGATCGTTACAATGCAAAGTGTGAGTGTTAGGTCCATTCATCATCAATTGATTTCTTTCGTCACTGTCATGACGTTGAATTTGCCATCATTGGCATGATCGTAGGCTTATACATCGTTGTCATTAAATTATCATCATTGTCGTGACGGTGATCATAAGTGTCGCCATTATTGTGTCAAACTGTTTTCAATCTACATTTTAATGTTAGCTTTGCATGTCTTTGATAAAATTATAAACATTTCAAGCAATTTTGGTGAAGGGATTTAGTCTTGCAGTTGATGTTAGTTCAAACAAAAATAGTAACCACTTGCACTTTTCAACATAGAAGAGTTGTCGTTGAGTTAATAAACAAAACAAGAGTAAATGCTAGTGTACATACGTTTAAGACAAGTGAAATGGATAATTCACTAACCAAGTCTTCTTCCGTATGGACTATAGCCCGAAATGTAAAGTTTTAATAGAGATTTGTAGCATACCTATTTGGCATTGACAACGACGATCACAATTTGAAACTTACTTGCCGGCGTTAATGGCCAAAGGTATTACATTGTCCAAACTTTGCATGTTGGTGTCAGC
Source organism: Beta vulgaris subsp. vulgaris (assembly GCF_026745355.1). Taxonomy (NCBI): domain Eukaryota; kingdom Viridiplantae; phylum Streptophyta; class Magnoliopsida; order Caryophyllales; family Amaranthaceae; genus Beta; species Beta vulgaris. The sequence goes on from NC_079207.1 coordinate 16,522,818, forward strand.
CCCCACTGTTGTTCTTTGTCTGATTCTTTTTAGATGTCTTTCATGTCATTATGACATCAGAAGGTTCCAACGTCTTTATCTTACTTGAGATCTTAGACTTCTTTGAGTGATAGTCAATAATCATAGTTGATGTCGAGCTCTGATGACGCTAATGTCTTTGACTAACATTGTACTTGTACTCAAATTCTATAAGCGTAATTATTAATCGCTTTCAAAGGCATAACAAAAAAGTATCATAAGTTACAATCCGAAAGTCACAACAACTGAATCATACTACCATGTCCCCCCTGTGGCGACTTTAGGACAAAACAAATGTCTTCATATATCGAACATAGTTTTGGAATGAAGTTATCCACAAAATTAGACGACACTTGTGACTTTAGGATTTTCCTTTGGCGGTAATTGATAGTGCATAAGCTTGATGCTATAATCTATTCTCTATTTGTCCTAACAAACTTGCGTTATCTCAAAACAAACAGATTGTCTGATTTCAGAACATTAAATTGATGCCATGATGTTGAATTGTAGCTTACCAAAGCTAATGTAAGTAACCTTAAATTGAATAACCTTATTGTCACGCCAAGTAAAAAGAACTTGCTAATTTGTCGCAAGGGCGACGGTTCGTTACAGAGGAGTCATCTTTGGATAAAGACTATCACTAAGATGACATCACTGTTGGGTCAACGTGAAACTTCTTACGATGACCACTTTCACTTGTCCCCGTGTGGCCACTTAAGGACAATTGAAAAGTCTACTACATGATACTTGGACAGAAGTCAACCACATAATGTGATATCACCTATAATAAGCCTTTTGTCATTCTTTAGTGGATCGCATCCATCTATCATTATGATCTCCATTTGTAATCTTCGCTTCACTTTAGAAGATTTTGAATCATGTCGAAATGACATGAATTTGGCATCAATTTGGCAATGTATGGATTTCACGACCCTTCCCTTTAGCGTCGAACATACAATGGCGAGTTATATTATCGCGCCAGTGTGCAGCACGATGTTCATAGCCACCGCAAGCATTTTCTTTGCTATGTAATTCCCATGAAGAAAGATAAGGCTAGCTCTTCTCGAAGATATGTTTTCGCGAGATGACACTAGGATAAAGGTTATTCATTGTATGGATACAAATACTTCAAAAGGGGTTTGGATGACATCACGATACTAGAGTTGGAATTTGTATTTTGGAAGGGTTTTTGTGGAAATGTGTTAAGAGGGAGAATCCAACCATCAGCCCAACGGTAGACGCCAAATTATTTAGGACAAAAATAGCGCAAGGGATAATTATTTGTTGGGATGTCGATAACTAGATTAAAACAAGAAAAATAAGTAAAAATTGTATCAAATAAACCAACCTTGTCTTGATATTCCAAAAATAAATCAAGGCATAGATTATTCCTGATTAGGTTAAGCTTGCAGTGCCATTTTGTTGTATTGAGTTCTAATCGATTTTCTTGTATTCTTGACCTATTTTAGTAGGTCACATGACTACGTGTTGCAATATGATAGGTTTGCTATTATTTTTTCCCTCTTTTTAACCGAAAAATAAAATAAGTTCATTTTACTTTCTCTCTTCTCCATCTTCCTCTCATCTTTATCTCTCTTCCCCCTTCATATCTCCAAACACCACCACAACTGGCACCCACTCTCTCATCTCATCCTATCTCCACTGAACACCAAACACTACCACCCCATCTTTAAATATATATGTCGGGTCCTCACCCTCTCTCACCACCCTCACAACCAACCCATTCACAACCCTCCTAATCCATCACAACCATAAAAACCACCCATAATGGTTGCGACGACAAATATCAAGGTGGCATACGTCCCTTTCAACCCCGACGAGTGAGGCCTTGCAACAACAACAACAACAACAACAACAACAACAACAAAACCAACGTCCCATTCGCCCTGTTATCCTCTGTTCACGACCTTCCTTTTTGTTCTCCTATCCCGCTGATGTGTCTATTTTATGTCGATTATTTATCCCAATTCCTTTATATTTTAGAGTCATAAGCTATTTGAGCTGAGTTTTTGTGTGATTTGATATGTTTGGCCTTGTTTCCGTGTGTTAGATGTTTTTGTGCAGATTAGGCATCTAGTGCTTTTATATGAGTTGCGGAACGGAAGTCCACTAGTCACATATGACCCATAGAAGATCTGAGAAGTTGCTCAAGATATTTGGACGGACATTGCAAGGGAAAAACCAAGGAACTACTCTCGCCCAGTCGACCGGGCATTTTGACCGGACCGGGCGAGCCAAAAACTTCAACACACTCTAAGGCATTTTCGCCCGGTTGAGCGGGCGAGAAACACCCCAAAAGTGCTTCCCCGCCCAACGTGGAAGCCTTAGCCACTTGACCGGGTGAAAATGCTCTTGAGCTCGTAAAAGTTGAACACCATCGCCTGGCCGGGCGGTTTTTTGGGAGCCTTAATTTTTGCCTTTTTTTAGCCGATTTTGTAAAAACTATAAATAGGTTTTTAGTATGTTCGATTGGTTTTTGATTCTTCGTTTTAAGTTTAGAAACACTTAGTTTTCTCTATCTACCTTTGTATTAACTATTTGCTTTGAAGATTATAAAGATCATTGATTTCGTTTCCATTACTCTTCAATCGTTCGGTATTCTTTTTTACTGTGTTTACTTTGATGAATTCTTATATTTTCATTATGTTGATTGTGTTATTAACTATCATGGTTGAGTAGGCCTTTTCTAGGGCATTTTGAGGAAAACCATGTTTATACCTATTTGCTTATAGTTTAAGTTCTTCGATATTTGGATTGAATTAGAGTAATTCCTATTGATTTGTTATGCACTGCAGGTGTTGTTATTGATGTTAAAACTGGCTCTTTGACTTTAAGTGTTGATGATGACATTGGTACTTTTAAGCTAAATAATGCTCTTAAGTCTTCTATGCAAGATCACACATGTTGCAGGATTGAGTAATTGGGTTGTCTTGCTAGTTATATATGATGTGATGTGTGCTAGTTGGAGTTCAATCATGATGAGTTTATGATTGGCTTTTTACTTCACGTTTGGAAAGAAAAAGAAGTTCGGTAACAATAAATCAAAAAAAAAAGAAAGAAAAGAAAGAACAATTGGAAGTAAAAGAACAAGAAGGTTGAATTATTGAATAAAGTGTTATTTGAATAGCAAAGTTCAAGGAGAGTGATAATGGTGATTAAGTTAAAAAAAGTGTTTTTTATTTATTTTTGGAGATGTTAGTATTTGAATTTATGAAGGTCTCATTGGCCAAATTTTGCTAGTCTATGGTCCTCTATACTTGGTTTATCCATCACATTCCCAAATTATTGCATACTCTTAACCTCAGCCCCATTACAACCTTTAAAAGTCCTCATGATCTTTATGTGTTGCATTATCGGATTGAAAGTGAGTCAAATGATCAAAGTTAAAGAGTAACTGTCATTTCTGAGTCGACTGAACTAGGTTGAGTGTCACTATGTTACATTCTAAACACACAAGAGTAGTAAATTGGGAAGGGACATATATATGGTGGCAATGGAGAGTGATCGGGCACATCTTTTGCCTGCCACAAATAAAATGAGAGAGAATGTCTTCCGTTGTGAGTACCATCTTAGCATCTCCATGATATGCGTAGTGACCTTGCTTGATTGTCTTTCTCGGTGATTGGTTGTCGGATTGATATAATTGATTGATTATTGATGCATGCCTTCTTGATTGATTTTGTGTCCACTAATACTACTTTCAAACTGAATTTTCTATGGGGTGAAACAATTATATCTTTTAACTCATTTGTGTTATTTTGCTTAGGGACAAGCAAAAGGTTAGCTTGGGGTATTTTGATGTGTCTATTTTATATAGATTATTTAGCCCAATTCCCTTAGCTTTGAGAGTCGATTTGAGCTCTTTTCAGCTCGATTTTTGTGTGATTTGATATGTTTGTACTTGTTTCCGTGTGTTAGATATTTTTGTGCAGATTAGGCATCTAGTGCCTTTATTTGAGTTGCGGAACAGAAGTCCAATGGTCCCTTATGTATGGCCCATTGAAGATTCGAGAAGTTGCACAATAGATTTGGACGAAGATTGCACGGAAAAAGCTAAGGAACTGCTCTCGCCCGGTCGACCGAGCGGTTTGGCTGGACCGGCCGAGCCAAAAACTTCAACACACTCTAAGGCATTATCGCACGGTTTATCGCCCGAGGAACACCCGAAAAGTGCTTGCGGATCTGACTGGGCGAAAATGCTCTTGAGCTCGTAAAAGTTGAACACCGTTACCTGACCGGGGGGTTTTTTGGGAGCCTTAATTTTTGCCTTTTTTCAGTCGATGTTGTAAAAACTACAAATAGGTTTGTAGTATTTTCGATTAGTTCATCTTTGATTGTTCATTTTAGGTTTAAAAACACTTAGTTTTCTCTCCCTACCTTTGTATTAACTCTTTGCTTTGAAAATTATAAAGATCGGTGATTTCGTTTCCATTGCTCTTCAATCGTTCGGTATTCTTTCTTACTTTGTTTACTTTCATGAATCTTACATTTTCATTATGTTTATTGTGTTTTTCACTATCATGAGTAAGTAGTCTTTTTCTAGAGTTTTAGTAAGGGAACCCATGTTTATACCTATTTGATTATGGTTTAAAGTTCTTCAATATTTGGATTGAATTAGATTTAATCCGATCGATTTGTTATGCTCGTTTAATTCATGTAATTGAGTAATATCATGAGTTATGTTTAGCAAATAGGAGTTAATCGAAAGATCATACTCATTATAGGCTCGTTACAATTGGTAGATCTGATTATATTGAGTGACCATACTAGCATTTGTTGATCTAAGAGTGGTAAGACCTGACAGTAGGATTAACAAAATACTCTAATTACTCGAACCTCAATCCCAGTATTGTTGAATTGTATTGTAGTGATAAAATTGGTATAAGCGCGGTGGACCGATTGATTGCCCTGGGTTTTTAATTATTTGATAAACTTTCATCCATTTGTGTTCTAGTTTATTTTAGTTTAGTTATTAATCATTCAATCAAATTTCTCTCTTGAAGTAGTTAATAATTGAGCACAAATCTATAAAACTCCTCTCCCTGTGGATCAACCAGTATTTGACTATTTTCACTAACAACAGACACCATGCACTTGCGGTATATATTTAAAACCCATCACTCGCCTCGCATCGTCCCGCCTCTCCTAACTGCCTCACTTTTCCTCTCGTTATAGTTGATTATAAGCCACAAAATCAACCCATTACCCACTGCGGGTTTTTTTATTGTTGTTTTAGTGGTAGTGGTGGGGACTTAGCGGTGGAAATTGGGGAAAAGAGAATAAGATGAGAGACATAGAGAGTCGGGGGGGTTGTGGTGAAAATTGGGAAGTTGGTGCGATTGTGTTGTGGTGATTGATTTTGTTGATTGGTGACAGTGGGTGGTGGTGATGGTTAGTTGATGTGAGTGGTAACAGTGGTTAATAGGTTCAGTAGTTATTTAGCAGTGCTTAGTTGATGTGAGTGGTGGCGGTGGTTAGTTCATGTGATTTGTGGTGGTTAGTTGGTTTCAATGGGCCGTGGATCGGAAGTGAGGAGAGACATAGTGGTGGTGCTATTCGGTGGGCTGGTGGTGGTTTAGTAGGTGGTATTGGGGTCCCGGTGATGGAAGTTGCGTTGGGGTTTTAGGGGTGTCTGTTGGATTGGGATGCTGGGTGAAAATAACATGTTGTTCATGTTAGTAGTATTTTGACCCAATAGAAGAAAATATTCCTAAAAGCTTAACTAGATCAGGAGTAATCCATAGAATTTAAGTGAGGAAAATAAAGAAAAAGAAAAATGATGAATGTGAAATACCCTAATGAAGGTGGGTGAAAATAGCGGGTGGATATGAGACTACCAATCCACTATGGTTCGAGCGTTAAAGCCATTGTAATTACAAATTGTTTAAGCATGCATACACGACTATTGCAAATGCTAACATATTGACATAGGAAAACATAAATAAATGATTTAAGGAGGGGCAATCGCAGTATCCAGGCACTTGTACTACTGATGTTTAAAGTTATATAGAACAGCTTCGTTGATGTGATATTCCTTACTTTGTGTAAATGGAGATACATATGTACTTGGACCACACAATAGGAAATCAATGGTGCATTTATAGGTGCTAGAGATAAAATATAGTAGTTTTGGGTTAGGCTCTTGGTGGAATATGACCTTATGTCTATATAAAAGCAGAGAGAAAGCTATATGTTTGTAGTTCGTTTTTCACTATGTGTGTTTCATGGGTCTCCCCCTAATAGTCATAGCTAGGGTTTTATTATATAGTAGCGTGATAGTGTTGAAATAAGTGGGGTGTTATGTGGAAATTTAAATTCTCATAAAGTGGAGGGATTCCTTGACTTTTTCATATGAATGAATATGGTCTTCGTGCAACTGCAGATACGCTTAGAATGTTGTTTTAACTCCTCCTTAGTGATAGTAACTGATGGTAACCACTTCCTTGGTTGTAGGAAATAACTTCCATGATATTCTCTTATTGGTTGCGCGATAATAGGATCCTCATACAACATCTTTTTACATCGAACGCAGCATCGGGTCATCCCAAAAATTCCCATAATAGGGCCTTAGGAAAAATGTGAGAAAAGGGCCCCTTTCCATTATTAAGAAACTCAAAATTTTGTACGATTATAACTTAACATTATTACACTCTTCCAGACCCCCTATATTTTTCCCAAGTGTCCTTCCCGAAATCTCCTGTTATAAATCATGTTACAAAATAAAAAATGAGAGCTATATTATCACCATTTGAAATAAATTGAATATATTTTACTGAGAAAAATGTATCAGATTACTAGTAAGGTTACAACATAAGTATTTTGAATTTGTAGCACAATTTGCTTTAGAAAATTCCACAACCTAATTGTACTCAACTAATTTAACATCAACAATTCTACTACCTATGATTTCTTTTGTTTAATACATATGCGAAATAAAAAAACTCACATGAGCATTAAGTTCCACTACCCATCGACTTTAGTTAAACTAAGAAAAATGTCACAAATAACCCAGAAACTAGTACTTCATAAATTGTAATTAAGCGTAGAATCATTACCCATTCTCTAATCACACATCAGGTATTAAAATAAAAACTTAAGAGTATGAGAGCATGAGCAGTAAACTATAGAAGCCACAAGTCAGAACAAGCAATAATATTACCAAAGTTCAGAGGCCACCACTTGTAGTTGACAGTCACCACCCTTCAATAGCCGGCTCTCTGTCGCGGTAACACAAGTGGGTGAGAATTGAGAAAGTAATTGAAATATATTTTAAAAATGATTTCCATGGATGATAATGCGTCTTCCTTCACATTTTGATTGTATTTATTATACTATAATATTGGGACAAAGAAAATAGTATGGTATGGTTCCCCCCCCCCCTTCTTGTTGGAAATGTGGAAAGTAAATTAGTGGAGAAGGAAACAAGTCATTGAATACTACGATGCACATTATGGAAAGTCAGTAAAAACGAAAGAGGGTGAATTAATTACCTAATTGCAGTTAATAACTTTTTTATTCTTCAATTTTTTCTAAAAAAATTATGGGCCCCCTCCGGTCCTGGCCTTTAGGCGATCACATGCCTCGCCTATGCTCAAACTCGGGCCTGCTCTATATAAGAGGGCTTGGGATCATTATTTTGTATGCTCATTTAGACAAATCGCGTCTCCCCATTGTGTATCCAATGATGAAACATGCCGTCATCCTAATTGGTCTGGTCCAAAGGAAGTACAATCAAACAAGCTAACTCCAAAACCGTTTTAAGAAATTAAAGTCATTGTTAAATCCAAGCCCAAATTTTAAAGCATGATAGTTAATTGTATTTCTATTAGATATTCCTATTAATTATTGTCAATAATTTTTTTTAAAGGATATTATGAGATTCGGATTTTATTCCTAAAGATAAATGATTTTGGATTCAAAAAGACCATATTTCATAAAAGATAAGAAGGAATCTTTAAACAAATGAAAACCGTTTAGATATGCGTTGCATCAAGCGCACGATGATGGGTTGACGCAACATAGACGCAATTTACAAATTAAAAGCGAAGAAACACATTGAAGCTTGCGCTAACGAACAAACCATGCATTAGACGCATGTTCGTGCACGGAGTCTACACTCCATTCGACAGATGCATGACAATTCGTATCTCCCCGGCGTTTTTTCCGGCTTTCCTTCTCCTATAAATAGCTATCTTTCAACGAACCTTTTTCACACACTTTGACCACAACTTTCATATACACTTTTTATACATACTTCATACACTTACATACTCTTTCATACTACAAAACATATTCAAACACATTTAAAACTCCATTGATTTATATTCAATTGATTTATATTCAAACTCCATGAAATTAAAGCTTCAAATTTTGTCCTTATGCTAATCGTACTTAAGACCCACAGGACAAAGGTATACTTCCCGAGGGTCAAATTTCAATTTAATTCCTATATGTTTGATATTGAATGTCACTCTCATTGGTGGTTCGAACCGTGCAATATTCTTGTTGGCACCAGTCTTGCTGCTTTTCACTAACAATTTACTTGCCATGATCTAGATCATTAAAGGAATTAACATTTTCCTGTACAATCTTTTCTAATCTCTTTCTTTTTTATATTTCTATATTATTATCAATCATTTGCTTGTTGTATGATTTAATGCTTTCATCACCTCACATGTTTATTTTTTCTAATTAAATACCCAAATAAATATTCCAACGCATAATTATATTTGAACAATTGAATTAGGTTTCCTATAATTTAATTGCATAATAACATGATACCAAAAATTAGTCTTTTGCATGTTTAATGAGCTGACATAGATTTATTACGCAATATATAAACATAATGCGTGGTTATTTGTTTGCATAACACTCGACATGAATCGTATTAAATACTTATTTTTATTTTCTTTTGTTGTTCCTACTTGAAATCGAGAAAGAAACCAATGCAACTCAGAAAAAATAGGTAAAATTTCATATTTAAAATTAAATTAAATTTACTAAAAATAAAGATTCTAGCACTTTGAGTTATGCTATGCAACCAATGACACAAAAGTTTGAGGGGTAAAAGAGTAAAAAATAACCACAAATTAGTGTGAATAAATTTATTGCCCTTTGAGTTACTCTATTTTAGGCAACCAATTAGACAAAAATTTGCGCAGCAAAAAGAAATAAAAACTGTCTACATTAATTGCAACTTAAAATTAATGGAAAATCTAATTCATAAATTACACTATATATGGAAATATTGAAAATAGGAACAACATATTGAAATTTTTCAGTAGGAAATACATGAGCAATAAAAGAAAACGGAAGGAGTAGAGGCTAATAACGTGCAAATTTGATTACTCAATATATTTGTACCCTCGCCCACAACTCAATTTTTGGTTCATTGACAATTCATGGAGTCATGACGGGAAAATCTATATTAGATAAGTTGTCCTTAAGATTTACAAGTAACCAATTAGGTTTATGAGTTTTCCTTTTAGGACTTGTTTGCGACTTCTTCCTTTCAAAACGATTTTCAAAACAAAACCTTTATGATATTGTAGTCAAATACGCGCTCATCTCGCGTAGACAATACAGTGCGTAGCAACAAGATCCATCCATTTGTAATACTATAATAATATATTATTGATCATGCTCAAACCTCTTTATATATGTTTCATTTGATTAGTACTCCTGTAAACTAACTATCCTTATTAAAATTAACCTTTCTAGCATAAAGAAACTTCACCCAAGCCAAACATTTTTCAAAGAATTTCTTAGTATATAAAATCAACTTAAATAATCAACCTAGTCCTAAACAAACTTGTATGTAGGGGTGCTAATCGAGCGAGTCGATCGCAAGCTAGGGTCTGCTCGACTCGACTTGAAAATCGACCGACTCGTGCCCGACTCAACTCGAAACTCGTCGAGCACCAAATTTCCTCGATCGACTAGTGATCGATAAGAATTGTTGATGCTGAACTGGACTCGAGCTCGTTAGGCTCGACTCGGCTCGAGTACTCGACTCGAGATCGTTAAGCTCGACTCGGCTCGATTGATCGAGTCGAACTCGTCAAGCTCAACTCGACTTGGGCTCATTATGCTCAACCCAACACAAACCCATAAGGCTCAACCCAAACTCTCATGTGTCATCCTTCCCTTTTATAAAGAAAAGAAGCTTTGGTTTTTAGTTTTCAGCCAATGTGGGACTTTTGTTTATGCCACTATTTTTTTATAAAATAAAATAGGCTTTGATTTTTTTTGTCTTTTTACCAACGTGGGATAAGTTTTATGCATTGTCCCCCCCCCCCCCCCCAACTTGTTTACCTTACTTTCTTTTTAAGTATTATTTTTTCATTTTCATTCAACAATATACATAAACAAATTTAACGAGTTGCTCGCGAGCTTATCGAATCGATTTGGACCTTGCTCAACTCGACTCCTTAGGTCTCGAGTAGATCACGAACTCGAGTTGAGTGTTGATCGAGTATTGACCAAGTCGATCACGAGCTGCTCAACTCGATTTGCACCCCTACTGGTATGTATTGTGCTATTGCGTTGTTCAGCTTACAAACGAAGCTCTAAACTTAGCTTTGATTGTAGCAAAGTTACTGAATACTCTCTCTGTTCCTCCAAATTTTTCTTGGTTATCGTAGTTCCACATGTCAAGATAGGTCTGAATGAGAGTATGTAAGTGCGTTGGTTATTGTGGTATATAACTTTTTATATAGGAGAGAATGTGAAATTAAGTGGGGTAATTTATATTATCAATACATCATGAATATGTGCAAAGTTGAGGTGATAGAGTAATGGCATCACTCTTCACCGGCACCTCATATTTCTGAGGTGTAGGGATCAAATCTCATGGGACTCAATTGAAGAAGTTCCCTCACCCCCTCAAAGCACTCTTCATCTTACAATTCAAAGCACAAAAAAATCTTCAATTTCAAATTTCTAACGTTCTTCATTCATGGTTCCTATTATTTATGAAGCATAATTGAAATTTGGATAGTTTAATATGACATTTTAAGTATCAGAAACTTAAATATTACTTGTACTAGTTATATTTATTTGCCATATCTTCAGACAAATGGAGTATGACTTAGATAGAAACTTAATCATACATAACTCAAAAAGAGTTGGAGTCTATAGATTAAAAAAGAAGTTTATATTCAATCAAGTGCCGCCGCACAGTCGTATGGCACACCTATGTTCTAGTACAACATGCCTTAGGTGATTAAAAACCTAATGAATCCTGTTTTGATTACACTGATAAAAGAACGTCACTGTAAGTAAGATAATATTTATTAATCTCATCTTTACCTCCTCCCCTTCACACCTCAGCCGTGACATAATCTACTTTACCAGACTCCATAAGTCCAATTTCACATATATAAAATAATTACTTGCTTTCAATTCCTCACAAAGCTCCGGAAACCTGTTCTCTAAAGTTCAATTTGGGGATCCATCCATCTACCAATTTTTTTTCTCTCTCTACGCTATATCCCTTCCTGAGATGCATGTAAAGTACAAAGAAAACAAGAAATTTAGAAGAGGTTTAAAGTATAATGTGAGCTATATATGAAAGTAAGTAATATTATAACTTTAAGAAGAAACCCCTTTAACCTTAAAAATGATACTTAAAAAGTAAAGTGTTCTTACATTATTTATTATTGCAATACGGTCTTATACAAGACTTGCTACAAAAAGAGTATTATCTAATAAAAGTACTCGTAGTAGCATATCAATATTGGTAATAGAGTAATACCGTAATATAACAATGCATGTAAAATTTAATATTAGGTGAGTGTAGCCTCGAACTTTAGAGTACTCCCATGGTTGTCCTCTTTGTGGGTTATTGGGAGAGAGAGTGTAAAAGTATTATTAGTTTATTAGGAGAGAGAAAAAAAAATTGGGCAAAAAATTGATGCCCAACTCCTCATGATGGACTAAGAAAAAGAGGAGCAAAGAAGGAATTGGAGGAAAGAGAAAATATGATGGGATAGATGGAAGAGTGAGAAAGTAATAGAATAATCAATGACCCCAAATTATAGGGCAACCATTAGTTATGCTCTTAGAGAAACGGTAGTATAGACTGCATTAATTTGAACACCACACAAACTAACCCGAGTCAGTTACGTAATCAAGATCCTTTAAAAATAGAATGAAAAGGGAAATTTTCATTCCCCACTTCAAAGTGTCTTCTATTAGTTCAGATTCCACAAACAATACATGCTTACTAGTAATATAATCAATAGAATTGTTGTGCATATCATATAGAATTATAGAAGTATATAAACTCACACTGTCCTCCAATATCATAGAGAACTATAGAAGTGGTTGTGCAATAACGCATCTTAATTCTCAAATCCCATCCTACAACCAAACAAAACTTCATTGCTAATACTATAAATAGTAGTATCAATATGAAGAGCAATCCAGCAGAAGTGGTGTTGATTCCAACCCCAGGAATGGGCCACCTTCTCTCAGCCGTAGAACTAGCCAAACTCATTATCCGACACGAACAACGCATTTCTTTCCTCATCCTTATCCTCAACGTCCCCCTCAATTTCTCCATTGTTAACAACTATATCAACTCAGTGTCACGTAATAACCCCTACCCAACCCGCCTCACCTTCGTCGTTCTTCCTCCTCTTTCACACCTACCCGACCCCACCAGCCCCAACTTCTTGACGAGCTTCATCGACCTCCATAAGCCACTAGTCAAGCAAATCATTAAGAATAGAGCCGAGGCAGAGGCTAGGCCAGTCGGGTTCATATTCGACATGCTATGCACCCCCATGATGGACATTGCCACTGAGTTCAACATCCCCTGGTATATCTTCTTCCCCTCGGGTGCCAGCTTCTTGAACCTCATGTTGCAGTTCCAATCACTTGCTGATTTTCATGGAATTGATATTGCTACTGAGTTTAGCAACCCGGATATCACGTTTGACATACCCGGTTTCACAAACCAAGTGACTGGTAAGATTGTGCCTCGAATATTTCTCGAGAAAGAAGGCGGGTCTTCAATGATGATCGACCGTGCTAGGCATTTCAGAAGATCAAATGGTATTTTAGTTAATTCGTATGTCGAGCTTCAACAGTTTGGGATACAAGCTTTGTTTGATCAAGTCACTAAGCATAGTATCCCTGCTGTTTTTCCAGTAGGCCCTATTATTGAGCTGGACGATGAGAGTCGAAGTGGTTCCCAATCTCAAAAGAACAATGAGGAGTCTATTATAGGATGGTTGGACGAACAACCTTTATCCTCTGTTGTTTTCCTCTGCTTTGGAAGCATGGGAAGTTTTGATAGGGATCAGGTGAACGAGATAGCCAAAGGTTTAGAGAATTCCGGTCACAGGTTTTTATGGTCCCTACGTAAACCACCACCCGGCGACGGAAAATATGGGCTGCCGAGCGAGGATGAGACCTTTGTAGATGCCTTACCTGAAGGTTTTCTTGATCGTACAAGTAGTAGAGGGAGTATCATCGGATGGGCACCGCAAGTATCAATTTTAGCCCACTCGGCTATAGGTGGGTTCGTGTCTCATTGTGGATGGAACTCGATACTAGAAAGTTTGTGGTTTGGAGTTCCTATAGCTACGTGGCCATGTTATGCCGAACAACAGCTAAATGCGTTTGAGCTTGTGAAGGAGTTGGAACTTGCGGTGGGGATAAGGATAGATTATAAATATGAATGGAAGATCAAAAAGGGTAACTTCTTAGTGACGGCTAAAGAGATTGAAATTGGCGTAAAGAAATTGATGAATTTGGATGAAACGACAAAGACCAGAGTTAAGCAGATGAGAGATGAGGGTAGAAAAGCTTTACATAATGGTGGATCTTCTCACAAGTGGCTTCGCTGTTTTATTGAACATGTGTTAAGCCACGACAACTAGCTGGACGCTTATGCCGCTTAGACGGTTAGACATCATGTCCACGATTATTAACTTAAAGAGAAATAAGCCACCATAATGCTGGGGTAAGGATCGAACCCCTGACCTCAGAGGCCAAGGGGGAGCGCTCTACTCACTTGAGCTAACTCCTATTCTTGAAGGATAGCTCATTTGGCTAGAGCTTTTCTTTTAATTTTAGAAAATCTTGGGATCAATTATCAATATGTGTAGTAGCTCTTCAGTACCAAAAAAAAGTAGATTGTTGTATATTAACTAGCTTAATGGCCTGCCAATCTGCCATCACGGGCAAAGCAAAGAAGGGACCAAGGCCAAGGGTGGCCTTGGCCCTCCTCTCCCGAGTGTTTCATTATATTGTTGTGAAATTAGACGTTTGCTATATTTTTTTTAAATCTGGTACTAGTTATTCCGGCTCCCTGGTCAGTTATTGGGCTCCCTTCTGTTAAGAGATTTGGCTTCGCCCTTGCCTGCCATGTTGGATATGATAATACTCCCTTTTTCATCTCTTTTTTCATTATTATTAGAGACGTAAAAAATTGTCACGATATTACAACACGACGCGAAACGGATACGAAAAAATGGGTTAGTGTCAAACTTTCTCGACACGTTTATATGAATAGACCAACATGTATTTTACCGTTTAATAATGAGGTTGGGTTAGTGTTGAAAATTTTAACCCGAAACTGACACGCATTTACATGGTTTAAGTTAAACATATTGGAAACTTTAACATTTAAGACCATTAATGAATTTTTTAAGATTTTCTAATATACTAGCAAGTAATTAACTAAATAAATAAGGATCGGTAAATATTGGACCTAAAAAATAATTTATTGTTAATTTTTTATAGGAATTTTAAATAAATAGGTTAACTGGCTCGACAGAAGTAAGCGCTAAATCAAATGGGTCGAGTTAGTATCAAGGGGTTCCAACAAGATTAGTTAAGTGGGTCAAGTTAGTGTCAGCAGCTTTCGACATGGTTAGTAAATAACATGAATACAAAATAGACATGGCACGACCTATTTGGCAACTCTATTTTTAATATGTGGATTGCTGAATATAGTCTTACCAGCCTTATATACACGCGATGCGTGCGTGTATTTAAAATAGTGCCTTATATCCCCTTAAAATGGAAAGTTGAAATGGAAAAAGATTCTTAAATTATTTTCTTTTGTAATTTTTTTATTCCATTAGATCATTAAGGGTAATTTAATATTTTTAAACGGGACACCATCATCCTCCCTCCTTCCCTTATATAATAGAGATTGTACTATATTCAATATTAAATATATCTATTTTTTTATTTATATCTTTCACAACCTTACCCTTTGGCCCTTTATGCCTTCTCTAAATTTTTAGTTCTCACAGAGTGAGCAAAATTTTTTTGCTAACATTATGGTGAGACAAAAATAATTTTTGGCCCAACTTATGATCAGTCGAAAATAATTTTTGGCTTAATATTTAATAAGTCAAAAATAATTTAAGTGTCAATAGTTTCGAGCCAAGTCTTATGTTGTTTTACGGATGAATAAGGCTAAGGTCATGTTCGTTCAACTTATTTTAACTTTTTTTTTCAAAAAAAAAATGTATACAGGATATGATAAATTTATTGATAAGATATAATAAGTTCAGATAAGTTAAAACTAGCTTTATATGCACGCTATGCATGCTAAATTGTTGTTAAAATATAATTAATTGCATAATTATATCTTTTAATAATTTGTAAGAAAGATAATTTACAATAACACATATATTTACCTGGCCTATCTATTTAATCTTTATTATCATTAATTAGCATACCGATTTTCACGTAATTCTATAGTTTTGTATTTGCATTTTTTTCAATAGTATTATATATTTTAACTACCATACTTCTTGAGATGCATCACCAACAGTGGAATGAGCCATGAACAACCTGTCATCTTCTTCAGCTTGTTCAGTAAAGTTGACCTTTTTTTCTTCACTTCTTTGCTTACTCCAACATTCTGCTTCCTTATGCCCATATTTTTTACAATAGTGACATTCACCTGCAAACTGAGATCGACCTCCTCCACGGCCACGACCTCTACCACGTCCGCGATAGCCACCTCTACTATTTCCACGACCATCGTTATTCCATTTGTTTGAAGAGTCTGTGCTTACAGAAAAGGTTGTCTCTTCCTCCTTTTCTTGATGCCTATTCATTCGATCCTCATGAGCTAACAAAGAACCCATTAGTTCATCAAATGTATAGGTTGACATTGTTTTTGACTTTTCAATGGCAGCGACAACATGAATATAGTCCTTTGTAAGGCTCCTTAACACCCTAGCTACAACATTTTGATCACTTATTATTTCACCATATGATTTCATTTGATTCACAATGGCAGACACTCTGGACAAGTAATCTTGCACAGGTTCATGTTTTTTCATTTTAAGTGATTCAAAAGTCCCACGTAAGGTTTGCAATTTCACAGAAATTACCTTGCTATCTCCATGATACTCCATTTTCAAAATCTCCCATGCCTCCTTGGAAGAACTTGCTGATGAAATTCTCGGAAAAATAGAGTCATCCAATACTCCTTGGATGAATAGCAACGCCTTCGCATCCCTCTTTCGATTATCACGCAATTGTTGATCGGGCTCCGCCGGTTCTGTGGTCGGCTCGGTATACCCAATGACTACCATGTCCCCATAGCTCTTGAGACTTGAACAGAGTTTGCATCTTCAAACTCCATAAGTGATACTTCTCTCCCTTAAAAATTGGAATTAAGGGCGTAAAGGAGGGATTTACACCAGTGTTTGCCATAATTTTTCCTAAATTCAGTTATTTCACTCAATTGAGTTTGCTTTTGATTTTGTTTGTGTCCTCTCCTTGTGTTTCTCTCAACACTCTATGTTTTCTCACACTTACTTTACCAAATTTGGTTTGAGGAAGATGAAAGAAGGTAGCACGTGCCTCTTTCTCTTTTACTGGCTCGCATACCTAAGTTGTTGGAAATATTGAGAAAATAGAAGACAAAACAAAGGCTTTCATTCACTGAATGCATTACAATTGAAATAAAGGAAGCAACTAGGCCCACTTAAGTAGGCTCACAAAATTAAACTAACAAGCTACAAACTAACAACTAAGAAGAAGAGTGGGTCAATATGATCCCACCTAATACTCCACTAAGAAATCAAATCAACTAACTTCTAATTAAGCTACTCCCTCCGTCCCATAATATAGTGCCTACTTCATTTTTGTGGGTCAAACTTTAAAATCTTTGACCAAATATTCTCATTTGTATATATAAAAAAACATATTCATGTGGGATCTTGTTAGATTCGTCTCAATGTGTAGTTTCATAATATTAATTTTTTATATTTTTTATTAATACGAAATTGAAGATATTAAAGGTCAAAGTTACGTCTTGGAGACCGTATAAAAAGAAACAAGCATTATATTATGCGACGGAGGGAGTACTATTTAGGAACATGATCTTCCACTAATGCAGTAACTACTACTTTTGTGCATTAACTAACAATAAACCCATTCTCATTTAACCTCAGTACCTCATCCATGACATCATTTGCTCTTATGCGTTAATGAACTTATGATGCCACATGTGACATGTTTAACATGGAAACTCCACCCTACATAAATACATACACGATACACCCATCAGCAATCTATATATATGGGTCATTTGTGTAACGTTATTTTCATCATCTTCCTTAATATTTATTACAAAATAGAAACAAAAGTTTGTTCTAGAAAAAACTCATAACACAGTACACAGTACACAGTACACAGTACACAGTACACAGTACACAGTACACAGTACACACACCCAAAAATGAGCAGCAGTACAGCAAGTCTAACAGTAACAGCAGATGCAGAGCTGGTGTTTGTTCCAGCTCCGGGTATGGGCCACCTTAAATCCGCCGTGGAACTAGCCAAACTCATCATCCAACGCAACCACCGCATTTCAATCGTCATCCTCATCATCAACATCCCCACTACTACTTCCCTGATCAACGACTTCGTTCACTCCCAATCACGTAACAACCCTTACCCTACCCATCTAACTTTCATCACTCTACCACCTCTTTCAAACCCACCAGAACGCTCCTCTCCCGACTTCATGCGCATTCTCATTGAGCTCCACGAGCCTCTCGTCAAACAGGCCGTCGAGGAACGAATCCAAGCCGGGTCTTCTAAGCTTGCCGGTTTCGTCTTCGACATGTTTTGCACCAACATGATTGATATTGCCACCAATTTAAACGTTCCAGCCTATATCTTCTTTACTTCAGGAGCTAACATGTTGAGTCTTATGTTTCATTTTCAGTCAATGAATGATGAAGGTGTTTTTGATCTTACTAAGGACCACATCAGCCCCAATGCTGAGTTTGATGTACCCGGGTTTGTGAACCGGGTACCCGAGAAAGTTCTCCCTGCAGTACTTATTGATAAGGAAAGTGGGGTCCCTATTCTTCTCAACCTTGTAAGGGGGTTAAGAAGATCCAAGGGTATTTTAGTAAATACATTTACAGAGCTTGAAACTTCCAGTGTACAAGCTTTGTTAGATCAAGCAACTCAAGGTGGTAGCATTCCCGCTATTTATCCAGTGGGTCCCATCTTAGAGCTTGATAGTGGGTCCCAAGGAGAGGACCACATGTCTATTTTACAGTGGCTAGATAAGCAGCCTTCTTCATCAGTAGTGTTCCTCTGCTTTGGAGCATGGGAAGTTTCGATGCGAATGAAGTGAAGGAGATAGCTAATGGTCTTGAAAAGTCCGGACACCGGTTTCTCTGGTCTCTACGGAAGCCGCCTTCCGCGGGTACAACGCAGTCTAGTCAGGACCAAACTTTTGTAGAAGCATTACCCGAAGGCTTTGTGGATCGGACGGCTAAGATCGGAAAAATCATTAGTTGGGCACCACAAGTTTCCATCTTGTCCCATCCTTCCGTAGGTGGGTTCGTATCGCATTGTGGGTGGAACTCGACACTGGAGAGTATGTGGTTCGGGGTTCCTGTAGCGACGTGGCCACTACATGCAGAGCAACAACTGAATGCATTTGAATTAATCAAGGAGTTGGGATTAGCGGTTGAGATTAGGATGGACTATCGACATGATTGGAAAACAAGAAAAGCAAACTTTGTAGTCACAGCTCAGGAGGTTGAGAATGGTGTACAGAAATTGATGAGTTTGGACGAGGAGACGAAGAAGAGAGTGAGGCAAATGAGAGATGAAGGTAGAAAAGCTTTGGAAGATGGTGGCTCTTCTCATATGTCGTTGGCTCGTTTTATTCAAGATGTTTTGACTTTTGAGTAATGTTAGGTTGCTGAGAGTATTGTGGTCATATCAAATGTCAATTTGTCAATTTGTCCATTTGTCATATACCTTAATGTGTTTTAAGTCCATGTTGTTTATGTATCACTATTTACATGTGTGGGCGGTTTGGTGTGTTAATAAATGATTGTAATGGGAATAAATTTTAAGTATAATGTGGGAAGCACTTTTAAAGTGTGTATGGGGTAATGGTGAGATAATTTCAATTGTCAAGTTTGTATTTTTTTTTTTTTATGTAGAATCAATTTCACCTCCTAAGTTTTTGTTTTTTCTTCTAAGAAAAAGCAATTTTTATTACCACTCGTTACCTCTACAAGTGGTATTGGAAGAGAATAAAATTTTTAAAAGAAAAATAGACACTTTAGGATAAATTAGCATTATCATGACACTGAACAATGATTTTCTTCAGAAATTTACATACAAATTCAATCTCATTACCACCATCTATAACCAACTACCAAACAAACTGTTATTGTTATTAGTTTATGGAAGTATAGTTGTTACTTTGCTTAAAAACAATGATCAAATTGAAAATTGATTGCCAATTGAACCAAATAAACTAAATAATTAAATTAACCCAATACCGAAGTGATATTAAAAGAAAAAGAAATAAAGGTTCGTCCTTACATATTTATGGAGAATCTAAGTATATGTAGGGATATATTAGCTAATCCCTTAACAATAATAGTATTCAATGCACTAATTTCACTATTTATATTTCTAGTTACATAATATTTTTGTTTCTTCAAATGAAACAGTTGTCTTTTTGAAGAGTGGACTAAAAAAGGAAAATGCTACATTTGTAAAATATATTAGTTTTTGATCCCTTTACATAGTTTCATTTTCCCTACTCCTGTATGTTTATCTCATAAATACTTAAATAAAAACCATAAGAAGTGAGATTTAGTCATAGTACTCATTCTCATAATCATCTAGAAAAAAAAACCAACCTATATACTCATGTCATCCCATATCAATTTACATACATTGAATTTTTGCAGTACTCATGTACCTATTTTGACGACATTTTATTTTACTATCATAAATAATATATAACAAATTCTATTAAGAAGAATATCAAACTTTATTTAGTATGATTTTAGCTAATAAATTGTTAAAGATATTGTTTTTTATAAAACAAATAGAATGACGTATGAATCAAGTCTGTAGGAGTCTTGGTGGGCTTGATGTTGGGCAATGGGTCGAATCTCCTTAGCGATGACAAGTTACAATGATTAGAAACTAACGTTAAAGGAGCTTCTAAGTAACCCATCTATGATTCTTAAGTAATAGGTAGGGGAGTTAACGGGCCAAACTGAGATCGAACATATCCAAGCTCGGCTCGGCTCGGCTCGAAGATTGTCAAGGACTAGGGGTGGGAATGAGCCGAGCCCGAATAGTGTTAGGCTCTGCTCGAGATCGAGTTTCGAAAACAAGGCTCGGCTCGAGTTTGAGGCTTGTCGAGCTCAAAAATGGAGCTCGGCTCGGGCTCGTGTCTTTGAATGTGAGGCTCGGCTCGAAATTGGCTTGGTTGAACTTAGAAAATCAGGCTTTAATATTTTACAGCCCAACTTAATTTTGTCAACTCAAATCTTTTATTCATTGAAGATTTAGATGTTGAAGAGTCCGTCGCAACAACTGACACTAGGGGAAAAAAAAGGAAGGGCTGCGCTGAAAGGGCTGCGTTTTCTTCATTATGCTGCCCTTCTATACAGTAGGGTTGCGCTTTTAAATAAAACGCAGCCCTTCTTTCTTGTAGCGCTGTGTTTTTATAGAAAAGCGCAACCCTTTACAAAAGGGTTGCGCTTGACAAAAAAACGCAGCCCTACTGTAAAGAGAAGGGCTGTGTTTTTTAGTCAAATGCAGCCCTTTTAAATGAAGCACAGCCCTTCATGGGCTTTTTTTTTTTTTGAAAAGAATATATCGCATTGGGCTTAAAAGAAAGAAGCGCGCTAGGGTATTTCTCCAACCCTCCCTCCCTCATTCTCTCAATCTCTCTCGTCTCTTACAATCTCATCCTCTCTTTCCTCTCTCATCAGAAACGACTGTTCTTCTCCAACCCTCCCTCCCTCATTCTCTCTCCTCTCTCTAACAAAGCGCGCTAGGGCGTTCGACTTTTCTTCTTCATTAGAAACCAGTCGTGAATGGAAGTAACGAAACGACGGAGAATATAGAAACGAAAAGCCCTAAAATTATAGAAACGAAAATTCGACAGCAAACAGTAACGAAATTCGAACTTCGAAGAGAGAGTCTAAGGCGTATTTCCGGTGAGCCTTTTCCGGTGAATGGAAGTAACGCAATATTCAACTTTCACGAAGGCCGCCGTCATTATTTCGGCCTTTGTTCGTCGCCTCCAACGAGTTTGGCGTTGGCCTTTGTTAGTGTTTTGATTTCAACTTCAGATCTATAATTTTAGGGGTTTTTTTTTCATTTTCGTTTATTTTTTTCATTTTTTGTTCATTTTCAGATTAGTTTATTTTTTTAGGGTTATTTTTTTCATTTTCGTTAATGTTCAGATTTGTTCAGATTAGTTCATTTTCAGATCTATAATTTTAGGGTTATTTTTTTTCATTTTTTGTTCATTTCTGTTAACTTTTGTTTTTTTTTTCGCTCCTTTTTTGTATTTCCGTTTGTTTTTTTTTCATTTCAGGACTAAGATTTCTGGAATAATCATTGTTTTGTTATATATGTTATTTAATTTCAGTTGTATATTACATTATTTTGGTTGTATGATATTCATCACCTTTGGTTGTTGCTGCTGCTTTATCAAACTATATTATTTTAATTTTTTTATTTTGTTTGGTCTAAAAGGGCTGCGCTTTTTAGCTAAAAACGCAGTCCTTCAAGCTTAGAAGGGTTGCGTTTGTAAAGCGCGACCCTACTTAAAAAGTGAAGGGCTGCTATTGAAAGGGCTGCTGTCAAAAAGTGCAGCCCTGCTAAGGGCCTTTTTTAGCACAACCTTTCCTTATTTTTCACTAGTGTAAGCTAGGCCCAACATCTAAAACTATCTAAACATCTGTAGATACACCCATATTTATAATGTTGAATTCCCAATGCACTTGTTATTCCTTCGATTTGGGACATGTATGTGGAAGTTAAAAAGCAAATCATCCAGCTATGAGCCTTGGCCTAGAGGATTGGTAAACTACTTCAGTTTGTAAAATATCCCCACCACCCATTCCAAAACAAACTTTCCAGCTACCTTAGTGGATCGTAATAGTTCTATATTGCATAATAATTAGATAGTGTTTAAGTTATCTGTTAGAAGCTTATAAGATTTGTGCAGCCTATAAATTGTCAAATGTTATGAAAGTATAAATAGCCTTCATCAAGAAAAGTTAGATATGATAAACAATAAGTAAGGGAAAATAAGGGTGTTGTTTGTCTTTCAAATCGATGTGGAACACTTAATAATTTGCATAAATATTAACTAAGTAAGAATTTTCGAGCATGCTCAGGAGCTTTCGAGCCGAGCCATTGAGGCTTGAGCTTGGCTCGTTTATATATCGAGTCGTACCCAAACTCGAATCGAGTCCACTCGAGCGAGCTTTGACCGATCGATGACCGAGCCAAACTCGAATAGTTCGCGAGCAGTATTGACTCATTCCCACCCCTATCAAGGACAATGACAGATCTTAACTAATTATTTAACAGGGACCGAGTTGATAAAATAAAGTTTTAGTGTAAAATTATAAATGATGAATAAAAACATTAATACATTCCAAAATATAAATATACTATTATTAGTAGCTACAAAGAGCTTGTAGCTAATGTAATAAATCAAAATCTCAAAGGTGCAATAATTTTTAAGAAATTGTTTCCATTTATTTGTTTGATCATTATGAAATGTTCAAGAAATTGAGTATTTTTTTAAGAAATTGAAGGCATAGTTCAGTAGCAACTAAATAAATTACTCAAATAAAAAAAATTACCAAATTGCTTTCTTAAATCACAAAAAAAGAGATAAACTTATATTTTATGATTGTTAGGAATGAGTTTGAGAAAATAAGAAGTATTATTATAGTTAAATAAAAAAGAAAGTTGTTTAGAGAAGAAGAATAAAAGATAGTACAATCAATGAAAAAGATTTTTCTAAATTAGGCAAATTGATATAAGCCAAAGATAAAGGGGAAGAACAAAGAGAGAAGTAAAAAAGAAAAAAGGAAAAGAAAAAAAAGAAGCATTTAAAATTATGAAGAAAAACAAAAAAGTCTAAATGTGTTGATGCAAGGTTCAAACTTGCAACCTCAAGGGTTCAAACTTCCTTTTACACCTTGCTTCACTACCACTGCGCCACAGTTTGCTTTGTGACATGAACTACAAGTTACTTAATTTATCTTATATAATTATGTCCGCCCCTTCTATAATCCGCCACTGGTCAAGGACGAGCTCGGCTCGAGCTTAGAAATTTAGGCTCGGCTTGAGATCGAGAGAACCTCACCCAAGCTCAGCTCGAGGCTCAACTCGAAACTTAAAATTTAAAATAATAATTAAAATATAGATGGGTTGAACTTAGATAAACCAAGCTTTAAAAAATCTAAAGTCCAACTAAACCTTGTCAAACTCAATTGATTAATTGAGTCTAGGTTGTAGATGCCCCAAGAGTCCAGCCCATTAGATAAATTAGGCTCAAGCTCAACATCCACAAATTCAACCCTCCATGTACACCCATCTTTATAATGCTAATTTCTTATTACACTTAGGCCATGTTTGATAAATGGTATTTTCATTGACTTTTGGCTTTTCGACTTAGTCAAATAGCCAAAAAAAGTATTTGGTTATTGACTTTTTGGTTGACTGAAAAACCGACTTTTAAGCCAAAATGAAAAAGCTGCCTGGAGTAGCTTTTTGGATTGACTTTTGGCTTGTTGGCCCACAAACTCTCTAATAAACAGCCAACAACCACAACTAATTTTACCAAACACTTCTGCAAATAGCTGGCTTGAACAACTAACTAAGAAAAAGTCAATATATACAGCCAATGCTTCCAGCCAGTCAAACCAGCCAGCTAAACTAGCCAATACCAAGTGCCAAACAACCCTTTTCGATGTGGGACTTTTAGAATCTATGAGAATAATATCACCCCAGAGCTACCCATAGGTGTAGACAAGTAGAGGGCTTAGATTTTACAAAATCTTCCCAGTGTGGCAACATTCTTTCCAAAAGGAATTTGCTGCACCTACAATCACTAGTCAACACTTCATATATTTACAGAATTATTACATAGTCTTTGAGTAATTATTAGAAAACAACTAGTAGATGTCAAACTTAACAAAATTTTCAAATTATAGAATTTTCAAACCAAAATTTTAAGTCTAATTTCCCAAGTATCCAACAATGTGGGACAAAGCAAACAATAAGTAAGAGAAAAATAGGTTGTTTTTTTTCTAAATCGATGTGCAACATAATAATTTGTATATATATTATCTTTAATGTTTTTGAGCCTGCCCACGAGATTTTGAGACAAGCCATAGATGGTTTGAGCTTGGCTATTCAATATCTCGAGCTGAACCCGAGCTCAAGTTGAGCCCGCTCGAGCCGAACTTTCACCGAGGTTTGACCGAATTGAGCTCGAATAATTTATAAGCAGACTTGGCTCATTAACTCTCTTAGTCGTATAAGTTTCATGGAGTTTATTTTGAGAATTTGGCTAAAGTGAACATTTGCATGGAAGCAGAGAGAGGAGTATATATTGCGGACACGAGGAGAAGAGACGGCATGAGTTATGTGTGCTTCATTAAGGAAAATTATATTAATGCATCTAATAAACTTAAAATAATAGGTAACAAAAATTGTTAACCAAATTCCTCTAAAAATAAAATTTTGAAATTATTTCTATTAAGCAACATTAACTAACCCTATGCGTAGATAGGAAATCCATAAATTAAATAATGATTTGCATCATTTTAAAAATAATTTAATTATTATGTAAGTGAAGGTTTTTCCTTCCTTTTACGTACGTGGACAACAAACTTAAGTGTTGTCTTGTAAAATAGAAAATATAAATTAATTAATAAGATTCTAATTTATCCAAACTGAAGAGGAGAACATTATTAATTTTTTTTTGAAAAGAATTGAACATTAAGCATGTACAATGGAGTTCTTGAGACGGTTAGATCTCCAACTATATCTCCCCAAGGAGAGAGAATATAAAAAGCTGCTTCTTATCTAATAATGGACTCTTGGGTGTGTTTTAAATGCATCTCTATAGAGACATTTTTCTCCATGGACACACTTTGAGAAGTATCTTTTGAGGAGTCATCATTTGGGAGAAATGGAAAATGACTCTCCAATATCCCCGGGCCTCAAATGATCGATTGGTAGAACTTGCTATAAAGCAATAAGTTTCATTAATTAAGGGTGCTAACTATTCAACTTATTGGCCATGAACTTATTGGACCTTATCTGAACTGAACTTATTGAACCTGAACTGAACTTATTGGAACTTATTAAACCTGATTGGACCTGATTCAACTTATTGGACCTGATTGAACCTGATTGGAACTGATTGGACCTTATTGGAACTTATTGACCTTATTGAAACTTATTAGACCTTATTGGCCGTAATTGAAACTTATTAGACCTTATTGGACCTGATTGAAACTTATTAGACCTTATTGGACCTGATTGAAACTTATTTAACCTTATTAGACAAAAACATTGACCATGAATAACATAAATATTACCACTAACGTAAATACTACCCCTCAAAATTTTTTATGGAGTAATAATTATTATAATTCGTCCTTTAAAAAATAATGATTATTAATTATCTCTTATGATAATTAATTTAACAAAAAAATTTACTATTTATATATTTGCCTATACATAACTTTCACCACTAATATATCTAATAGTCTTGTTTTGATTTTATAAACACTAGTAGAAAATAAACAATTAATTAACATTTATTGCTAACAAGTTAAAATTGGAACATATAAAAAATTCTCACTTCACTTTCATTAATGTGAAGGTAAGTAGATAGCATTAACTCCTTCCTTCATTTATTCGATCTCCTTTCTTCTCCTTTCATTTATGTGAATGCACTAGAATATAAAAAGAAAACAAAAAGAAAGAGAAAAAAAATGGTCAAATCACTGTAGCTTTGCATGACATTGCTTCATTCATTTCTTCTCCTTTCTTCCTTCTGTTTTTTCTTTTTTTCTCCAATACTCCATTAGAGACACAAACACGAAGTCACCAATCATAATCACCCATCAATTTTGCTGATTTGAATTTGACCGACAAGACGAGAACAAAGAATATGGAGATAACTCGGGGGGAAATTGCAGATGAAATATGGTTGGATGTTGGTGAAGAAAACATATTGATTGAAGAGGAAAATGTAGCAGATGAAGAAAGATACTCCGGTGATGATAATGAAGCAATCAATTAATAACATTTATATCTTTCATTGTTATTAGTAACGAAAACATGTTATCTCTAGTTATTTAAAGACGAATTGCAAAATATTGTAATTATAATTATTATTATTATTGTTAACCTTAATTATTTGACCATGATTATAATATTATTTAATAGCAATATGAATAATCAAATACTCCCTCCGTTTCCTAAAGATATTCCCTCTTTCCATTTAAGGGTGTTTCCAAAAGATCTTCCCTCTTTTGCTTTATTCCTTATTTGGCAAAACACATTTCCCTATTTACCCTCTCATGTCACTATCATATGGTCCACCATTACATTATTAATTCAATTTTACTCCTTTCTCTCTCCTACTTTAACCCCTTTTTATTTGTTTATTTATCTTAACCCCTTTCTCTCTCCTACTTTACTCACACCATGCCCCACACAACTTGATTTTCCTTGGTATCTGTAGGAACAGTAAGTGGGAAGATCTTTAGGAAACGGAGGGAGTAATAGACAATAATACAAGTATAATACTATACATTGTGGTACTTTAATAAAAAAATTCTAATAATAACATAATCAACTAATAGTAATATGAATAATAAAATAATAGACATCATAAAAATAAATAATAGACATAATACAAATAAAT
The DNA here is from genome assembly GCF_026745355.1 of Beta vulgaris subsp. vulgaris. Lineage (NCBI taxonomy): Eukaryota > Viridiplantae > Streptophyta > Magnoliopsida > Caryophyllales > Amaranthaceae > Beta > Beta vulgaris. The sequence continues at coordinate 16,550,098 of NC_079207.1, forward strand.
AATAAAATAATGGACACTAATACAAGTATAATACTATATAATCATTGTGGTACTTTAATTAAAATTCTAATAATAACATAATCAACTAATAGTGATATGAAATTATGAATAACAAAATAATGGACAATAATACAAATGTTTATTAAACATGACTATTTGGATCTTATTGGACCTTATTAGGCCTGATTGGAACTTATTGGACCTTATTAGACCTGATTGGAAATTATTACACCTGATTGGAACTTATTGCACCTGATTGGAACTTATTGGACCTTATTAGACCTTATTGGAACTTATTGCCCTGCTAATTAGACCTTATTGCAACTTATCTGAACTTATTGGACCTAAAACTTAATTTTTTAAGTTGAGCAGAACGCACCCTAAATAGGGACTAGAATGAAAATTCTCTATAAAGAGTTCTAGAAAATAATAGAGAGTTCATTGAAAAGTCATTATTATTGTACACGCACCTCTAGGCTCGAAGTACTATATATTTTAATTTAACCTGAATAAATATTATTAATAAAATGAAATTAAAGTGTTAGCAAATTGATGGAAGTAAAAATGAAGCGCCAAAAGAAATCTACATGAAGTACTCCAACATAATTGAAATCCTTAAATTGCTCTTAAAGAATCTTAAGAGCCTCTCTCTAAAATAAACAAAGTAGAGATAAATAGATAATAAACTATTCATAAAACAATAAAAAAATTAGCTTGGCCACGGTTATAGACAAGCACAACCACTGACTTTCTGTTTCCCCTCTCCCAAATACTAAGTGAATAAAACCATTCTCATCTCAATTCTCACCTTAGTACCTCACCCATGACATCATTCGCTCTTCTTTGTGTCCCGCATTCCCAGTATATTCCTACACAAGTACACAGCAATCAGCATACCACATGTGACATGTGACATGTTGACATGGACACTCCACACTACAAAAAACTCACCGATCACCACATCTATATATATTTGCCAGTTGTTGTGTAACATTATTCTTATCATCTTTGTTAAAAGAAACAAAAACTAACCCAAAGTTTCTTCTAAGAATTATAACCACTTACCACATAAACTGATAAACACCCAAAATGAGCACCAACACCACTCTAACAACATGCACAGGCACAGCAGAGTTGGTATTTGTTCCAACTCCAGGTATGGGCCACCTTAAATCCACCGTAGAGTTAGCCAAACTCATCATTCAACGTCAACCCAATGCATTTCCATCGTCATCCTCATCATCAACCTCCCCATCACTACTTCCCTCATCAACGCCTTCGTTCACTCTCAATCACGTGATAACCCTTACCCGACCCGTTTAACTTTCATCACTCTCCCAAATCTTTCCGACCCACCCGAACGTACCTCACCCGATTTCATCCGGGTCATCATCGACCTCCACAAACCTCTAGTCAAAGAAGCTGTCGAGGATCGAATTCGGGCCGGGTCTTCATTATCCGGATTCGTCCTCGATATGTTTTGCATCACTATGATTGATATTGCCACAGACTTGAAAGTTCCTTCATATATATTCTTTACTTCAGGAGCAAACATGTTGAGTCTCATGCTTCATATTCAGTCATTAAATGATGAAGAAATTCTAGATTTTACTAAGGAGGATATCGACCCGAATGCGGAGTTTGATGTGCCCGGGTTTGTTAACCGGGTACCAGAGAAAGTTCTCCCTTCAGCATTTCTTGATAAGGAACATGGGGTTGCTATGCTTCTTAATATTACAAGAGGGTTCAGAAAATCCAAGGGTATTTTAGTAAATACATTCACAGAGCTTGAAAGTTCTGGTGTACAAGCTTTGTTAGATCAAGCAAATCAAGGTAGCATCCCTTCTATTTATCCAGTGGGTCCCATTTTAGAGCTTGACAGTGGGTCCCAAGGAGAGGACCACGTGTCAATCTTACATTGGCTAGACGAGCAGCCGTCTTCCTCAGTAGTGTTCCTCTGCTTTGGGAGTATGGGAAGTTTTAATGCGAGTGAAGTGAAGGAGATAGCCAACGGTCTAGAAAAGTCTGGGCATCGATTTTTGTGGTCCTTAAGGAAGCCCCCTGCTGAGGGTACAATGCAGCCTCAAAATGAGACATTTGTAGATGCTTTACCTGAAGGCTTTCTAGATCGGACGGATAAGATTGGAAAAATCATTAGTTGGGCGCCGCAGGTATCGATCTTGGCCCATTCTTCTATAGGTGGGTTCGTATCGCATTGTGGATGGAACTCGACACTAGAAAGTATGTGGTTCGGGGTTCCTATAGCGGCGTGGCCACTACATGCGGAGCAACAACTGAATGCATTTGAATTAGTCAAGGAGTTGGGATTAGCGGTTGAGATTAGGATGGACTATCGACGTGATTGGAAAATAAGAAATGAAGCAAACTTTGTGGTGACAGCTGAGGAGATTGAGAATGGTGTGAATAAGTTAATGAGTTTGGATGAGGAGACGAAGAAAAGAGTTAGGCAAATGAGAGATGAAGGTAGAAAAGCTTTGGAAGATGGTGGATCTTCTCATATGTCGTTGGCACGTTTTATTGAAAATGTCTTGACTTTTGAGTAATGTTGCTCAGAGTATTGTGTTTATATAGATTGTCAATTTGTCATATAGGGAGGTTGGAATTTTCAAATCAACGTTGTTTATGTATCAAATTCACATGTATGCCTCAACGGTTTTTTCCTCTTATTGTTATTGGTTTATGAAAGTGTTTTTGCAATAAAAAGGATAAAAGCTCAGAGTCATTAGGGAAATACCTAGGAAGTCCCATGGAAATAGATGGGAGAAGCACAAAAGGCCTGAATTCAATTATTGATAGAATCAACTCAAAGATCCTATCTTGGAAGTTCATTCACCTCTATCCCACAGCTAGGTTAATCCTAATAAACTCAATCCTCTGCACAGTGGCCTCCCACATCATGGAATTCTATTTCTTGCCAAAGAGAATTTCGAAAAAAATTGACTCGACACTTTTGAAATACTGGTGGACACCTACGGTGGAAAAGAGGCCTATCTACTGGAGGAAAAGAAGCGTGCTTGAATTGCACAAGAATGACGGAGGCATTGGGCTTAAGAATACCGGATCCCAAAATGTGGCTTTTCTTGCAAAACAGGCTTGGAGGATCTACAACTCCAATTCATCCATCATCTCCCAGCTCTACTTAGCCAAATATAAAAACGACCCATTGACAAATGGATGCAGAGGCAAGAGAATAACAAATGCATCATATGCATTTAGAAGCCTGAGTAAATCTATAATGTCTCTTAACTCAAAAATTGGAAGGGATATAGGGAATGGAGATGACACGAGAATATTTGTAGATGAATGGATTACCCACAGACCAAGGCAAAGGAGAGGGACTATGGGTGCACTAACGCAAGACGCGAAGGTGTCAGATCTAATCATAGATGGAAACTGGAATACAACTCTTATATGGGAGCAATTTGAGACTTCAACTGCAAGAGAGATTCTTAGTATCCACCTACCTGAAGATAACGAAAGAGATAGGATGATTTGGAAACCAAGTAGAAATGGAGTTTATACTATCAAATCAGGATACTGGAGTATGCAAGAGACGAACACAACTGCTCAGGATAGTGGCACCAGATTTTGGAAAACCTTTTGGAAACAGGAAATTCTACCAAAATGGAAAATGTTCATTTGGAAGATCATGCACCGTGCGCTGTCGGTTGCTCATGAATTGGAAAAAAGAAAAATTCAGATCGAAACTCAGTGCAAACTGTGCAAGTCTGAAAAAGAAACGTTGGAGCATCTCTTTCGAGATTGTGAATTCTCCAAAAGAATTTGGTTCGGAGCTTTGGGCTATAGAGTTAGCGGAAATAATGAGACCATTCAAAACTGGCTACAACACTCAACACCTTATGGAACAAGAATGAGGACGTCCCAAATGCCTATCTCCAATTAGAGAACAGGGCCTTCGACCCAGGAGCAAACCAGTCATTAATGGTCAAAATGATAGCTATCATGTGGGCTCTTTGGATTCACCGAAATGAAATAATATTTCAGAACTGTATTCCAGACCACCAAAAAGTGCTGGCGGCTATCGAGGACTACACCCAAAGACAGGAAAAAGCAACCACTGTCGAAACCCAGGAGAAGGAGAGAATACTTTTGACAAGAAAAGAGATAACCATCAACAACAACACCCGGACCAAGGGCAGAATTCAAGATGGGCAGCTGGGGTGTTTCCAAGTGGACGGAGCTTGGAAAAAGGAGAAAAATTCAACAGGAAGGTGGAAAGTTGCGATTGCTTGGATTAATGATCACAACAATACAAATTGGGAGGCTCACAAAATCCTGGCTATCTCCCCGATCCAAACTGAAGCTCTAGCTATATTACACTGCATAGAAAGCGTCTCGCAAGATTTCAAAGCAGTTTCCATAAAAACGGACTCCAAGAATTAGTCCAAGCCCTCATTTATCCTATGAAGGCTCCTTTAGAAATTAGGAATATAGTGGAGAAAATCAAAGCAAGAGTTGCTAACCTTCATTTTATTTCGATTGTTAATGTCAAAAGAAAGGAAGTATATAAGGCTCATTTCCATGCCTCTAAGGCAAGGAAAGAATAACCTTACTACTCTTTATTAGCCTTTGTAAAAAAAAAAAAGACTATATAACTTAAAATTAGGGTTGTCTTTTACCATTTATCTCAATTTCTTTTTCTAGTTTCAGTGATTCTAAGCCTGGAGCGTTTCCAAAGACTATTTTCTTGGTTAACTGGCAACCATTGAACAAGTAATAGAAACAGTACTCCTATTTGCTATTGATTTTGATCAACTTTTAGAGGTGAGAGAAATCGAGCCAAGCTATAACAAAATAGACATTGGGAAGAAATAAAACACAAAAGCCTTGTTTAGTAAGCAGAATTTAGGACGAAATTAGAGATTTAGAGGTTTGGACTCATATTAGAGCAGTGGCGGATCCAGGAATTGAATAACGTGGGTTCGAACTTTTTTAAACATAGAACAAATACTGGCCTAATACGCACGCGAAGCGTGCGGCAAATTTTTACTGTTAATACAAGGTGTTAAATAATATTTATACATGTTAACTAATAAAATTTTAATGCTACTAATAATTAACGACTCCAACATCAAGGTCTTTGTAATATAATTTTGCTTATAAATTATTAATGCTATCAATAATTGATTATTTGAGCAAGTTAATTCGAAGTAAAGGGAAATTAAACCAGATTCATTTCCTATTAATATATTACTACTTGGTTGGAGGGGATTATTTGTGAAAAAAAGAAAGCTAGAAAATGGAGGATAGAAAGAAAAATAAAACCAAGAAAAAAACATAAGTTGAATTAATAAAAAAGAAAAGGAGGGGAAAAAAAGATAGAAAAAAAAAAAAGAAAAAAAAAAAAAAGAAAGAAAAAAAAGATAGAACAAGGTAAAAAACAAAAGTTGAATTGATAAAAAAGAAAAGGAGGGGAAAAAAAAGAAAGAAGAAAAAAAGAAAGAAAAAAAAGATAGAACAAAAAAAAAACATAAGTTGAATTAATAATTGATTATTTGAGCAAGTTAATTCGAAGTAAATGGAAATTAAACCAGATTCATTTCCTATTAATATATTACTACTTGGTTGGAGGGGATTATTTGTGAAAAAAAGAAAGCTAGAAAATGGAGGATCGAAAGAAAAATAAAACCAAGAAAAAAACATAAGTTGAATTAATAAAAAAGAAAAGGAGGGGAAAAAAAGATAGAAGAAAAAAAGAAAGAAGAAAAAAAGAAAAAAAAGATAGAACAAGGTAAAAAACAAAAGATGAATTGATAAAAAAGAAAAGGAGGGGAAAAAAAAGAAAGAAGAAAAAAAGAAAGAAAAAAAAGATAGAACAAGGTAAAAAAACATAAGTTGAATTAATAAAAAAGAAAAGGAGGGGAAAAAAAAGAAAGAAGAAAAAGATAGAACAAGGTATTTGCTGGGATTCGATCCCGCGACCTTGCGTGCAAGGCATTATCATTTACGCGAAGCTCACCGCTGAGGCAACTTGTCATCCTTTTCATTATTAGGCGCTTGTTTGTTATAAGTCCTTTCGAGGATCCGCGTGGGTTCAGTTGAACCCACTGAACCCACGCTGGATCCGCCACTGTATTAGAGGATTTGACTAGTCAATCCTCTAATTTGAATTTTGCCCCCCTTCTCTTTCTAAATTACAAAAGAAATGTCAAAATCAAAATCGACACTCAAAGAAAAGTACCAAAAATTGATTTACAACACTCACTCACAAATCACTTAAAAGAAGAAACTTTACAAATCACTCATACAATTGACAATATGAAGTTATAAAAATCACGCAAATCACTCAAATAATCAGGAAACTTTATTAAAACTTAAAATTAACATAGAAACTAAAACTAATAACCTAAAACTTCAATACATACAAAAACATTTACAAAAATTTACTTACAAACCACTATTTCAAGAACCATTCACAATTAATGGTGGGTCATGATAAAAAAAAATAGAGGTGTATTTGTAGTGAAATCAGAATTTAGAAGTTAGACAAGGAAAAAATATTTACTTTTTTATAGTGTTTCCTATATATAATGAAACTTTTACATATATTTGGACCTAACTTTTTCTATTATATAATAACGATTAATTATCAAGGTAAAAAGGTTTATGGAAAATATCATTCAAGAATTAAAGTACAACATATCTCTATTATATAAGGGAAGGGGGAGCTATGGTGTCCCCGAATGAAGAGACTATGTTACCCCCCTTCCCATTTCAAATCACAAATTCACTTACAAATTAGAGGGGCTTCAAACAAAAATACCAAAAATATAATTATAGCAATCACTCACAAGTCAACTAAAATCATAAAATTGCATAATTTACGTTATGCAAATTACTAAAATGAGGAAACTTTACAAAAACTTAAAAATTCACTTAGAAACTACAACCTACGAAAAAAAATTGACTTTAAATCAAAGTGTCAACTTTCTTTACAATTTATGAAGTAAGTACTGTACTTAATTCAAAATCAACTAAAAAATTATAATATTAGAAATCATAAATAAATTCAATAAAATTTCTATTTTGTTCATAGAATTTAAATTTGAAAAGTAAAAAAAAATAAAAGAATGGTGAGAAATTTAAGTGACAGAAACTAAACCAATCAAATTTTGCAACTAAAAACATATTTCGTTATGTCAAATGTTCAAATTTTGACTCTTATGCCGAAAAAAATCGAGTTTCTGTTTCGAAAAAAAATTCAAGCACGCATCGCGTGCAAAAAATTCTAGTCAACTACTAACTAACCATATTTATACAAACAACTAGTCAAATAAAATAATACAATCAGCTAATACAACTAAGTTATTCACTAATTTTCAAACAAGGTCAAAATAGACATACCACAAACCACACCCACGACGCTGCCACTTATATCACAAATAATCCCGTTGACAGTTATAACTCATCTTGCACCTATACCAATAAAGTACTAGATTATTATCATTAATAGGAAAAACAAATGAGTAATTTGTATTGCCTTCGTAGCTCATATGGATAAAAAATAATAATAGGAAAAACAGCGCGCATAGGATCGGAGAATACATGCCTAGAGTTCTTTTATGAGTTTTGTTGATCTAATAAATTTGGATATCCTTAATTTGAGTCCGGATCCTCTAGAGTTATTAGAGAACTCTAGAGGTAGAGTTAGTGTAATCTCATCCCTCCATCTAAATTTACGGTTATTAATTTAAAACAAATCATTTTTATTTAAGGAAATAAAATAAACATCTAAAACTTAAGAAAATATGCCAAGAAGACTAATGATTTGCCGCCATATCACATTCACAAACTCCATTGATGGAGTATCAAAGAGTTTGAGAAACTTATAATCCTAATATACCACTACCGTATCAATCAGAATTTTTTCATGAAAAAATTCTGCATCACACGACTAATGTAATAGCCCACTCGTTTAGTTGCTTAACCCATTCATAATTTAGCTCATAATCCCCTAGCTGAATATGAGTTAAGCATCTAACCAGAGAGGTGTTACTGAAACTACCTCCAAATACTAAGGAGGTAGCTTAATGATATCACAATTAACTTACTTGGTAATTAATAAAAGGAAAATAACCACCAACTATCACATCCTATTCCCAAAAGGTAACTAAATCCAAATCAAGAAATTTACATAACCCATTAATAAGCAAACTATTTATAATAAGAAAATAATTCAAAAGTCCAGCTTCCATGCTTCACTTTTAACTACTTGAATCACACGCATACTCAAGTAAGAAATCCTCCCACCTTGTCTTTCTATTCCTGCAAATTAGGGGACTCTGTCCCCCAACCATAGCAAAACATTCCACAATATACTCAATCAGCAAGGCTGGTACACAAGCTCCACTTATCACAAAAGAAATAAAATAAACGTGTCTTTCCATAAAATTGTTTCTTTTATTACCATTCCGAAGATCTTACCAAACAGTTTCAAATCTTATTCACATTGACTTACACAAATATACAAATGGTTGGGAATAGATATAAATAGATATATGATCTACTTTAGACCCACAATACATTGATTAGGGGAAAAGAACCTGATTAGAAAGATATAATTGTGTCTAGCCGATGAGGGACGTCTCCCTTCTCTTATCGTTTCTGCTTGCAAGACTTTCAGGACATGTCCCAATACACATTCATATTCCTTATCACATTCCTTATCATTCACATAAACAAACATCACTGCTAAACAGCTTCTTTCCCCAATCGTTTCATATATTCACAAATTAAAAATCATTGTTCTTACAAGGTTAATATACGAAACAAAACTTATTTAGAGAGTTGAGGAAAATCATTCTTTAACAAAGACTTTTAGAACTAATCTCATCATGTGAAGTCCCCACTAAGAGAATAAAAGAATTTTTATTACAACAATTTATTTGATTTCAAGCTTTAAGAAAACGTTATATACTAGAGAGGGAAAATAGAAATAGTTCTTTCTTCGAAAACACTATGGATACCTAATTGTAAACTATTGATTTTTAAAGAAATTGATTAAGTAAGTGAAGGTTGAGTATTATTCATCAAGAGTTCCTTTTTCTTAAGGTAAAGTAGACTATACAAAGTTTTCGGTGAAATTGTGAAATTCGAAAGTATAGTTTAAGATAGTTATTCAAAACCATTCCTCGAGAAGCACCTATTACTAGTAGGGTCTTATGTATCTAAATATTACTTTGATAGTATTATTACGTTGATAAATAGACCTTGAAATCGAAACAATCCATTTTTGTTCTTTTCCGATAAAAATATAATTTAATCGTTAAAAGTGCTTAATCATAATGATTCAATAATTTTGAATCCCATACTAATATATTAATCTACTGCCCCTTTATGTTAAATTACTCAAAAATTCTTCTTAATAAAGTTATTAACATTTTAGACAAAATTTAATCTCAAAAATCTAGTAACGATAATCACAACTTGGTACTTAACTTAATTTTAGTTCTTAGGTACTTGTATCCACTAATTCTTATAATTAACTATAGAATAGCTACTGCCATATTATGTATAATTTAATTAGAAACTTCATACAGAACAACTAAATACAAATCCATGAATTATAATGTTCAAAAATCATGTTTTTATGACAAACTAAGCATAAAACTAGTGGGAAACTTCACATGCACTTGATTAGTCACCAAAAACAATAATTATCCAAATATATATTCATCATAAATCCACATGCACACAACAATTTCGTAGCAATAATCACACACAAACAATTTACAGAAATTTTTAACCAAAATTAAGTGTTTTAATGTAATGCTTGTGTACCTTGCTTGCTTGCTTGCTAGCTTTTTCACTCCTAAACCTCCTTGAAATCTTGATTCTCTACTGAACTTCTTAGTACCTATATCCAAAATGATATATCATCAATAATCTCACAAGAATACTCTCAAAAATCAACCCAAAGAATCAATTTTTCAACCATACATTACTTACCTCACCTACCTTCTTCTTCCCTTGACTTTGATTAATCTCCTTGGACCTTTGGCTTGAAAACTTTTCTTCCCAATACCTATTATCAACTGTAATAACTAGATATCAACTTGCATGTAAATTTTGGGAAGTTTTTATGCAGCAATTTAGGAGAGAGAGACGAAGAACCAAAACTGGTTCCTAAAAACCAGAACAGGCGAGTAAGAGAGAGAGGAAAGAAATCTCTAGGTCTTTCTGGTTTTCACTCTAAATGGAATGAAATTTCTACCCTAAGTTCCCCTATGTATTTAAGACACCCTCATGTAATTTTTTTTAAACTTTGACGGAATATACAGGGTCAAAAACTCTGGTTCCCATAAAGGTGTTTTCAGAAATTTCTGAACAGTCCCCATTAAATGTTTTACCTTGGTTTACCCACTTAAGGCTTAGATATCCACTTGAAAATTTAAACATAGACTCCCAATAAACCCATATTCATACCCAATTCCTTTTCTCCTCTTGGATCCATCTCTTTTATTTTATTTAAATCATTTCTTACTAACCCGTTATTCGTGAATTCTATAAATAAATTATTTAATAAAGCATTCTTGTAACTAATAATGTGAAATAAATCTTAATCCTATTACTTAATATTGTGTATTTAATAACCTTAAGAACGTTTATTAATTCTAATATTCCACTTAATCAGGAAGGCTATTTCAACTAAACTATTGAAGGAGCTTGATTATATAATTTGAGTAGTGTGCATTCTGTTTCTTTGAAGCAATGTAAGTTTAATAAAAACTCCATTTATGTTTAATTTGTATTTTTTTTATTGCAAATTGTTGTGTCAATCCTAGTTATGTTATTACTGTAAATGTTCTATTCTTATGTAATTCAATAATTTTATGAACATTATGTATACAACCAATAGTTTTAGAGCTGAACTTCTATACGTCGCCCATAAAATACTTAAAATCACCCCCAAAAAATTAAAATTACATTTTTTAACCTTTTCTTTTTCCTTAAATTACAGCCCCATGATCAACCACCTCACTCCTGCACCACCACTCAATTGGCCCTATTATCTAACCCTAGACAATTACAATCAAAATTTATCATTAGTAAAGGAAATCAGAACTTCCAGTGTTCTTCCAATAAACCATGAATCAGTTAATAAACCTGCACAACTAAATACTATTGTACCAGATCTTAGTACAATTATAAGTTAGAAAATCAAGTTATTAATGCAATCCCATGCACTGCAGCACCTTGGAAATAAGAAAAAATTTGAAAGGTCGTAACCATTTAAAGTAATCACAAGCCTAAAGACATCACAGACAATATTGAAACAGCAGCCACAATGAACTTTCAGCACATCATGTAAAAGAACAGTCGTTTACAAAATATATCTTGACAGTAGTAAAAAAGATTTCTTCAACGTATCTTGTTTCAGCCTCTCATAGCACTCTTAGTCTCTTATCACGTCAAAGCACCACCACCCACCACCCACCACCCACCACCCACCCTTCTTACCTCATTCTTTCTCTTTCATCCTCAATATCAAACCCCCACATGCTGCCAACCGCCACCCACCAGCCTCCCCTTTAACTTCCTCTTCTCTTCTGTTGTTCCGGCCGAATTTTTTTTATATCGGAGAACGTCCGTCCAGGACGTTCAGCCCATGGGGCGATCGTGCGGCCAGGACGTTCAGCCCATGGGGCGAACGTCCGGTCAGGACGTTCTACCCATGGCTCGAACGTCCTGGCCGGACGATCGCCCCATGGGCTGAACGTCCTGGCCGGACGTTCTCCGATATAAAAAAGTTTCGGCGGCAGGTTGGTGGTGGTGGGGGTGGTGGATAGCTTGATGTATCATCAGCCAAGATCTCAAGCAGTCGCATAATAATTGAACGCACATTAGACATTAGTATCATAGTTTTGCAAGCAGAGTAGGATAATCAGCCAGTCAAAGAAAGTATTTGTACCAGATGCAAAGCAATCCTATCTGTTGGATTATACTAGCTGCTAACCCCAAATTATCTAGAGAGGTGGGTCTTGCAGTGATCTGGTTGGGGATGGACGACTAAGTTATGTGAGGTGTAAGGAACTATAATATTCAGGGCTACCAGATGGAAGGTAGGTGGTGGTGCAATGGTGGGTGGTGGCAGTGGCGGAGTCAGGATTTTCAAATCGAGGGGTCAAAAAAAAAAGACAAAAGATATTCAATATTAAAAATTTTACAACGCAAAGAAACATTGTCAAAGATCGAGTTGTTTTTCCATTGCCTTTGATTTTTTTAATCTAAGTGTATCACTCATCGTTTTCTATATTCATTATTTAATACGAATTAACAAATTTCATATCAAAAATATGCATGAGTCATAGAACAATGCACTCATAAAAATGCAAAAATATGCATGAATCACAGAACAATCATACATTGAACAGCTCCACAAGCATCTCTAATCTAATTGAACTTATTCACATGAAAGAGCAGTATATACCAAAACTTTTATACATAAACAAATAAGCTCAACAAAAAACACAAGCACATTTTATACCAAATTTTCATCTGAGGCTTCAGAAGCCGAATCGACGTCGATAGCATAAAGTATTTCCCTGATCACCTTCTTATCTTCCAGGATCATTCCCAAAAACGACCAAAACAGAAGAACCAACACCATTGAAAGACCCACATCTTTTATACGCATAATTGGTAGCTTCACCATCACAAACACAAAAAAATCATAATCATCTCATCAATAAACCCAAAACCTTAAAATACCCAGCCACTAAAGCCAACAAAAGAAACATAAAACCCTCGAATTTGTGAAGTGTGATTGATGCACGGAGTCGTGGAGGTCGGAGGAGTGATGCGGGCGTGCGGTGTTGTCGGCGTGCAGCGTGCGTTCCGGTGGTTGATGGACACCATCATTCCGGCGACTTAACAGACTGAACTATCGAACTCGTGAACGTGAAGGAAGGAGCGTGAGATACTGAGGTGTATTGGGAAAGGAAGATGGGAGAAAGTGATAAGTTTTAAAAATTAAATGATTTTTAATATTTGATTTAATTGAAAATTTGATGGGAATTGGGAGTTGGGAAGTGGGCCAAAGTGGCAGATAAGAATACAGGGGAATTGAAGAAGCGCTGAAGAGCTGACTATTGGGCGCTGGGTTTTTTTTCCCCGAAAAGTCCTTCAATTCAATTTTTTTTTTTTAATTCACGGGGTCACGTGACCCCACGTGACCCAAGCTAGCTCCGCCCCTGGGTGGTGGGGAAAAGAGGAGAAGGTGAAATGGCAGTAGGTTGGTGGTGGTGAGGGTGGTGGGTAGTGTAGTAAAGGAGGAAGGGTATATTGGTCTATAAAAATATATTTTGGGCGATTTTAAGTATTTTATGGGCGTTGTTTAACAATCCTCTTTTAGGAGGAGAAGGGTATACTATACTACATTGAATAAGGTGTTTATTGTTTTTTTTGTTAGTTTTTCTTTCGGGGGTGGGGGTAGTTTTCTACAACAAACATAGATGCAGAGAATCATTGCAAAAGTTGTTGTAGACTTGTAGCACTTGATCATGTGGTTAAATTAAAATTTCAGTTAGTGTTGTTTGTTTTATTTTTCCTAGTTAATTTAAGTACATGAAAAAAAAGTACTTCATTCTTGATCATTGACAGAATGGTTAAAGAGACTCACAACTAAATCATATATTATGTATTTATTAGTAGTATTGTTCTTGAACCTTGAAATGATCCGTTGTGATTCATGTGTCTCAGATTTAATGGAAGACTCGTCTACAAACCATGAATTAAATGCTCATATAGATGTGCCGGAAATTTGGATCCCTCATATTGGCATGGAATTTGATTCGGTGGACGATGCTTGGATTTTTTGGTTAAATTATGGGGGAAAGATAGGTTTTAATGTTTGTAAACATTGGGAAACAAGAGTAAGGGCACTAGAATTGGACGGACTTGTGATATCTAGAAGATTTTTATGTGCAAAAGAGGGTTACCATCGTCTTGACAAGCGAGATAACTTGACAAAAAATCCCATAGCCAAAAGAAGAACAGGTTGCAAGGTTCGTCTTGGTATCTCTTTATATAAGGGCACTGGAAAATAGTCACTTACTGTCATCACAAAGATGGTAAAACTTTAGCGGGAACCCGGTTTTTAAACCCGGGTAGATTTAACTCGGAATCATCCGAGTTACTATAGGCAGTAGCAACATCAATCCCATGATCATCGAAAAGTGCTTGAAAATGAAACATGACTGTTGGGCCCTCGATTTTCTGGAATAGGCGGGCTTCCCTAAACATTTCGAATTTCTAATTAATGTGCAGTTGGCGAAGGAAGTGGGGAGACTAAGTCAAGCGACGTTACGTGGCGTCATTTTGGGCAGTTGAGATATATGCGGGATTGTGTAGACGGAACCCCCAAATTGTGGAACAACTCTAAAGCAGCTAGGGAGATATTTTCTTAGTAGTATAAATGCATAATTTGTAACCTAGTTTTGACCTATGTTCTTTATGGTCACTCTCCTCGTCTCTCTCTCTAAAAAAACATCTACTTGTTATTCTTCTCTCTAAATATTCCGAGTTCCATCATTGTAATCGCTACCATTGTAACACTACTTCAAGTGCCATATTAGTGGATTGGTGATCAAGAGCATCACCCGCGGTTTTTCCCTTTGGGTTTTCCGCGTCAACAATTTCTTGCTTCTTTCATTATTTACTCTTTACGCAATTCATTTTTTATTATGTCATTTATTATCAATATGATGATTTTGTTGTTGGCACCCAAACCTTTTTAGTACTTGGTACAAAATCGGCATAAACAATTTGGCGCCCACCGTGGGGCCACAGCAAGATCTTCATACATTTTTCGACAATCGCATCTTTTTGTTTTATTTTTCCATACTCTTCCATCTTTTCGTATTTGCTATGGCAGGACAATGGGTTACCACCCAGGAAGTCATTGACGAACTCAATCGCGTCAAAGCGGAGATGGCGACGTTAAAGGAAAGCTTCGTCGCGTCATGCATGGAGATCCAAAGCTTGAAATCCACCAAGAAGACGTCCAAGGGGCCCAAGCCTCGCAATGTTCGTGGCGTCTCCAGGATGCAAAATCTGGACGGCGAAGGGTTCGAGACCCCAGGAAATCGTGCTGATCTCGGAGATGCTGATGATTCAGAAAAGGAAGACGCCGATGACGGCGAGAATGACGGTGCTGACCCTTCAAAGAGTTCGCCCAAGGCCGTCTTGATGATCCTATCCAGCAGCGTCTCCAGCAATTAGAAGACATGATCGCCCGTATCCCTGGTGTCCCCAGGCCTATGGAAAAAGCTACTCCTAACAGTTATGCTGATTCTCCTTTTGCAGATCCCATAGCATTGATCGAGGTGCCCAAGAGGTTCTCCGTCCCGTCCATGAAACTGTATGACGGCACCACAGATCCCAACGACCATGTCGCTCAGTACAAGCAAAGAATGATTACCATCTCAATCCCGAAGAATATGCGGGAAGCATGCATGTGCAAGGGATTTGGCTCTACGCTGACTGGGCCAGCCTTCAGTGGTTCATTAATCTTAATAACGGGACCATCTCTTCTTTTGCTCAATTGGTTAATGCTTTTAATATGCAATTTGCTAGTAGTCGCAAAATGGAAAAACAAGCTAGCGACTTACATAGGATTGTGCAAAAATCTGATGAGTCTCTTAAAGAATTTGTGAACAGGTTTAACAGGGAAAAAGTGTCCATCCCGAATTGCGATGCTAGGACGGCCATCGAGGCGTTCAGACGCGGTCTGGATGAGGAATCAGACCTCTACAAGGAGCTGACCAAATATCCATGTCCGACGTTCGAGGATGCTCAAGCCAAAGATTGGCCCAGATCCGGCTGGAAGAAGACATGCAATCCAGAAAGGCTTATGCCCATGCCGACAGCCGGAAAGCAACGCCTAACAAGCAAGCCCCCTGGCGTCAAAAGCCTTATGAGCGCCCGCAGCAGGTCCATAGCGTCCGTCATGATGGGCCAGTCAATGATTGGAAGAATGATCCCGGTCTTCCCCCCAAGCTAAGCGAATATGGTTTCAACGTCACTATGGGAGGTATCATCAATACTTTACATTCTTTAGGTTCTGCTGTTAAATGGCCTTTCAGGAATGAGAAGTCGACGGCTCATCGCGACAAATCCAAATGGTGCGAATTCCATGGAGACCATGGGCATCACACTGACGAGTGCGTCGCTCTAAGGCGAGAAGTATCCCACCTGCTGAAGCAAGGATACCTAAAAGACTTGCTGACGGAGAAAGGTAAGCAGACGGTGTCGAAAGATGACGATCGACGTCAACCGCCGTCATCCCCACCGCACGTCAAGGTAATCAATGTCATTAGTGGTGGTTCAGATATCTGTGGACTAACATATTCTGCAGCTAAGCGGCATGCACGAGACGGTCTGAATCAAGACGCCGTCCCTAAAGAACTTCGTCATCCTCGTGACATCGAGCTGGAAACCATGCCAATCACCTTCGATGACGCCGATCTCGGTGACGACAGGGACATACACCATGACGGCCTGGTAATATCTCTAACTGTCAGTAATTGCTTGCTAAAACGTGTGTTAGTGGATAATGGCAGTTCAGCAAACATCCTGATGAGAGGCGCTTGGAGGACATGGGGATCGATGAACGTGACGTTATCCGCAAATCTACCGTCCTTGTCGGATTCAGCGGAGAATCCAAGCACACCATGGGAGAAGTGACCCTGCCCACCTTCGCCAAGGGAGTTAACATGCCAACTAAATTTTATGTCATTGACTGCCCTTCTTCTTACATGTGATTTTAGGCAGGCCATGGATCCATAGCATGAAGGCTGTCCCCTCGTCGTTTCACCAATCTTTGAAGTTCCCTACCAAGTGGGGAGTGCAGGAAATCAAAGGGGACAGACGGATCGCGAAGGAATGCTACAAGACGTCCTTGAAGCCGAGGAAATCAGAAGCATAGCAATTACAGATAGGGACGTTGGGAGAACAAGACTTCGACGAGCAGCAAGTAGATGAGGTCATCTTGGACCCCAGCAGGCCGGATCAAACGGTTAAAATAGGGGCCGCCTTATCTCCCGACGTCCGTCAACAGGTAATCGATTTTCTAAAAGCTAACGCTGACTGTTTTGCATGGTCCCATGAGGACGTTACAGGGATAGATCCCGATGTGATCACACATAAGCTCAACGTTGATCCAAGCCACAAACCGATCAAACAGAAAAGACGCAAGTTCGCCCCAGAACGGAACCAAATTATCAACTACGAAGTACAAAAGTGATGACACCGGTAAGGTAAGGGAAGTAAAATATCCTGATTGGTTAGCTAATGTCGTTGTTGTAGGAAAGAAAAACGGGAAGTGGAGGGTCTGCATAGACTTCACTGACCTCAACAAAGCATGTCCCAAAGACTCGTTCCCCCTGCCACACATTGACGCTCTGGTAGACGCCACAGCCGGACATGAGCTGCTGTCATTCATGGACGCCTTCTCAGGGTACAATCAAATACTCATGCATCCTGAAGATCAAGAAAAAACGTCATTCATCACCGATCGCGGCATTTATTGCTACAAGGTCATGTCGTTCGGGCTGAAAAATGCCGGCGTAACCTATCAACGGCTGGTCAACGCCATGTTCAAAGACCAGCTAGGGGACACCATGGAAGTGTACATAGATGACATGTTGGTCAAATCTAAAAATTCCCACGACCATGTGTCACACTTACAACAATCGTTCGACGTCATTCGAAGGTATGGCATGAAACTTAACCCCACTAAGTGTTCTTTTGGAGTGTCTGCAGGTAAATTTTTAGGGTACATAGTCACGAAACGAGGCATAGAGGCTAGCCCAGATCAGATCAAGGCTATCCTCAACATTCAATCGCCGCGAAGTGTAAAAGAAGTGCAGAAGTTAACAGGACGCGTCGCTGCGTTGAACCGTTTCATCTCTAAGTCCTCCGACAAGTGTCGACTGTTCTACGATGTCCTAAAGAAAAACAAAGGATTTAATTGGACGCCAGAACACGAGCAGGCCCTCCAAGACCTCAAGCAATATCTCATGACGCCACCATTGCTGTCGAAGCCGGTCGCCGACGAGCCATTACAGCTGTATGTCGCCGTCAGCGAGTCATCGGTAAGTGCCGTCCTGGCCAGAGAAGGGCAAGACGGACAATTGCCAGTGTACTATGTAAGTAAGTCCTTGGTCGACGCCGAAATCAGGTATTCTTCTCTTGAAAAACTTGTCTTGGCAATCGTGACGGCGTCTAAAAAATTAAAACATTATTTTGAAGCACATTCTATCTATGTCAAAACTAACTATCCCGTCAAGTCCATTCTAAGACACCCAGAACTAACGGGCAGAATGAGCAAGTGGGCAATAACGCTGAGCAGCTACGACATCACTTATCAACCTCGGACAGCAATAAAGTCGCAAGCATTAGCGGATTTTGTGGCGGACTTTAGCCCTACACTAGAAGCAATAGCCCAAACAGAGGTAAGTATGCTTGAGGTTAATACGACTAACAGTAAATGGATCTTGCATGTAGATGGATCTTCCAACTTTCGAGGCGCCGGATTAGGCGTATTGCTAAAGTCGCCACAAGGGGACATCATAGCCCGAGCTGTCAGTTGCGACTTCAAGGCTACCAACAACGAGGCAGAGTACGAGGCATTGTTAGCAGGATTAACACTGGCTAAAGATTTAAAAGCTACCGAGGTTGAAGCATATAGTGATTCATTGCTCATTGTCAGCCAAATAAAAGGGGAATTTGCCGCCAAAGATTCCAAAATGACGGCATACTTGGACGCCGTCCAGCAAAGGTAAAATTGTTTGACAAATTTGACATCTTTCAGATTCCCAGGGACCAAAACACACAAGCAGATGCATTGGCAAACATTGGGTCAGCCATGAGAAAGTCAAGGTTCAAAAGCATACCTATAGTACACCTGTCGCACCAGCGGTCCATAAAGCAACCACAGCCGATAAAGCCAACGACGTCGAGACGGATGTTAACGACATCGACGTCGTAATACTGCTACTGCGTCAACAAGCTGGCAGACCCCGCTTATCCAATATCTTAAGGATGGCACTCTCCCCGAAGACAAGCTACAAGCCAGAAAGGTACGATTCAGGGCTTCTATGTATGTTTTACTTGACGGTATACTTTTTCGGAAGTCCATTGCAGGACCATACCTAAGATGTCTCGACGGCGACGAATGCCGGCAAGTGTTACAAGAGATGCACGACGGATGTTGCGGCAATCATTCGGGGGGACGCAGCCTGTCAAACAGGACCCTACGCATGGGATATTATTGGCCAACGTTGCGTCAAGACGCTGTCGAGTACGCTAAGAAGTGCGACGCCTGCCAGCGACATGCCTCCATGTCACACAAACCTGCGGAACGGCTACACCCTACTATCACCCCTTGGCCCTTCATGAGATGGGGAATGGACATCGTCGGAAAACTCCCTCAAGCACCGGGGCAAAAGGTGTTCATGTTAGCTCTGACGGATTACTTTTCCAAATGGATCGAAGCTGATTCCTTTACCCAGGTACGCGACAAAGAGGTTATTACTTTTATATGGCGTAACATTTATGCAGGTTCGGCGTTCCTTCCGAAATCATCTGTGACAACGGTTCTCAATTCATAAGCACGCCCACGAGGAATTTCTTGGCTAAGTGGAACATACAACTTAGCACTGCGACGCCTAGATATCCTCAGACCAATGGTCAAGCTGAGTCTAGCAACAAATCAGTCCTTAAAGTCGTCAAAAGGCGTCTCAAAGCAGCCAAAGGTAAGTGGGCAGAGGAACTCCCGTCAATTCTGTGGGCGAACAGAACCACCCCCAGGACGGCGACGGGGCAAACCCCTTTTTCCCTAGTCTATGGGTGTGAAGCTGTCCTTCCCCCTGAGGTACGTATCCCGACATCACGTTATGGATTACTGACGCCAGACAGGAACGATGAAGAGTTAAGTCATGACATCGTGACGAGTGAAGAATTGAGGGAAGCGGCCCTTGTTCGAATGGCGTCACAACAACAGATAGTGGCTAGAAGCTTTAATAAAAATGTCAAGGCTAAAACATTCAATGTCGGAGATTGGGTCTTGAGGGAAGTCTTTCAAAATACAAGGAAGTCAATGCGGAAAGTTAGCACCTGCATGGGAAGGCCCATACAAGATCCAGAAAGTAGTAGGCAACGGGCCTATCGTCTCTGCGCCAAGGATGGCAAACTCATACCAAGAAGTTGGAACGCCGTTCACCTTAAGCGCTACCACTTTTAACTGATAGTGTCAACACGTACTAGATAATTAAAGTAGGTAATGTTACATTTAACATGTCATGACATTATTTCGTTCAGTTTCTAGTATGTCTTGTATCCTTTTCTTGGCTAACATTTGCATGTGAGGTATGTTGGCAGTATTACAGGCTCATTCATTGCACAAATAAAAGAGTATGACATCAGACATCGGCGTCGTCGGGGTCTAACGTCTTACAGTTACGATTATGAACGGACAGGGGCAATCCCCACATGGTCAGATAGACGTTCTCCCCCGTCCGATTCCTACGACATTTACATCTATGACATCTGCAAAGCCAGTGTGTTTGGTTGGAAGTGGTGATTATCCCTTCATTGCAACCAAAACATCACGTGGTTCACACAACCAAGGTACCTTACAACGTTGTACATACATACATACATGTATACTTGTGTTCACGAATTAAACAAAGACGACATTCATTGCAAACAAACACACCATGACGTAACAGTAACACAATTCTTGAACATAACATAACATCGTTTCGGAAACACACAAAACAAAATTACTAAAGTTAGCAAAAGAAACATCACAAAATATAAAGTTTCGGTGACATATCACCTTGAATCAACTACTGCAAAAGTTAATTAACAATTATCGGTGACACAGCACCTTGCAGGAACTAGTGAGAATCAAGCGGCACCGTCAGTTTCAGCATTGACGCCTGAGTCCGTCGTCGCCATGACGTCGGCGTTACTCTCGCCCTCGGGGATCAAGTCTTCCGGCGTCCCGAAAACTTCCAGGAACTGCTGAATGTCTGCCTCAGGCGTCCACTTCGACGTCTGCCCTTCCAAAAACTGCTTCATCAACCTTGCCTTAGTCTTCCAGGTGTATCGGCTAGCGGCGTCCATCAGCTCTTCACGAAGGCTGGCGATGATGGCGTCCGTCTCTTCCTTCATCGACGCCAGGCTGATCACGTGGCTAGCATTCTGGCCTTTCTCCTTAGCCAACTCCTCGGACAGCTCTGCCACCTTCTTTTCTGCTGCCGTCAACGACGCCGAGGACCGGTCCAACTTCTCGCGAAGTGTCTTGCACTCCTTCTCTAGAGTGAGGGCAGCAGAGCGGAGGGACAGAGAATGTTGTGACGCCTATACAAATGGCTGACGTCAGTAAAGTACGTAATGAAACATTCAAATGACATAACATGTGTTAGTTGGCTTACATGTATTTGCAAGGCCAATCCTTCATTCGCCACTGTGAGCAAGGGCAGGCTGGCTAGGCGACGTTGAGGCGCGGGAAACGCCAGCTTCTCCGCCGACGGGAAGATTGTCGGGGCGGTGATTTCACAGAAGTTCTTGGGAAGGGAGATAGTAAAAGTTTCTCCTTCTCCAAGAGGCGTCTTCGCAGATTTAGGGGTCTCTGTCGGTGGCGTCGTCTTAGCAATCTTGGGAGCGCCCATGGATGACGGTGTCACAGCGGAAGCAATTGCGGCCTGTTTTCTCTTCCTGGCCCGTTCTAGCATTTCCGCTTCAGAGAGGCCGACGGTAGGGGTCTTTGATCTAGTAGACATGGTGTTTCTGGAAGACGTCTGTGGTGTCAGTTTCTCAACAAAAAAAAAAAAAAAAAAAAAAAAAAGAAAAAAAAAAATGAAGAAAAATGACGAGACAAGTATGCAAGATACATTACCTGACGCCATAGAGGGACTGGTGTTGGTTGTGTGTTCCTCTGTTGATTGGGGCAAGACGTCTCCTTCTGACGACGTTAATTCAAATTTGTTGCGGAATGTTCTTTCTTTGGGGGAGTATTTCTGGAGAAGTTGGTTGATTTTGGCTTTGCTAAGAGACGAATCCTCGACGGGCAGAGGTAAGATTTCTGCAATAACAAGGGAAATTAGACGACGTCAACAGCATAAACAAGAGAATGTATTCGACGAAGAGAAAATTACCTTCGGAATTCCATCCGTCATGTAAGTATTCAAAGCTCTTCCCCAAAGAACTCTTCTCTACAAAAAAGTATCTTTTCTTCCATCCCCTGTCATTAGCCCCAGAATTTTCTACCAAAGATGGTTTTCCTGGTTTTAAGAAAAAGGTATACCTAGACACCTCTACTCTTTTAATGTCATACATGTATAGAAGGTCCTCTAGGGTGAAGTCCACATTCGAGTCTTGGGCCAATTTGTCAATTACATGGACTACACGCCAAACAAGTGGCATGATTTGGCCTGGACTGACTTGCATGACGGTTAAGAGTTGAGTCATGAGAGAGTTAAAGGGGAGGGAGTACCCAATCTTGAAGGGGTATTCATACATAACTACCCACCCACTGGGGCAGTCGTCGGGTCGCTGTTCTCCATCTGGGATCCTTGTCATACATTTTTCGGGCACTATACGTTTTTCTATTAAAGTAATTACATCATCTTCAGTGAATTCGCTGGCGATACGCTTTCCCCCAATTACCCCAGTTTCTAAAATAACTACTTCATCAGAGCTTTCTGCCATTTTTGAAGTTCTTTTTGATTTTCTAATCTTGGGAAGATTTTCTTTGGGCGCCATTTAAAGAAACAAAATTCGGAGGAATTTAGGAAGAAGGAGTTACCTGGTTCTTGGGTCTTCAAGAGGTTGAAGAATTCACCTGAGGAATTAGCCGTTTGGAGAGGAAACAAGTTTAATGAAGAGAGAGAAATGGGTTGGTGGAGAAAGGGGGATGTGAAAGGACAAAGTGGATGATGGGACTCTCTTAAATAGGGAAGCGTGTGGAAGTGGAGAAAGTGGGCGGTTTTTTCCCAACGTGATGATTGACGGTTTTCTTACAACTGGGTTTCGGACACGCGTCAATCAGGGGCAATTGTTGGGCCCTCGATTTTCTGGAATAGGCGGGCTTCCCTAAACATTTCGAATTTCTAATTAATGTGCAGTTGGCGAAGGAAGTGGGGAGACTAAGTCAAGCGACGTTACGTGGCGTCATTTTGGGCATTGAGATATATGCGGGATTGTGTAGACGGAACCCCCAAATTGTGGAACAACTCTAAAGCAGCTGGGGAGATATTTTCTTAGTAGTATAAATGCATAATTTGTAACCTAGTTTTGACCTATGTTCTTTATGGTCACTCTCCTCGTCTCTCTCTCTAAAAAAACATCTACTTGTTATTCTTCTCTCTAAATATTCCGAGTTCCATCATTGTAATCGGCTACCATTGTAACACCTACTTCAAGTGCCATATTAGTGGATTGGTGATCAAGAGCATCACCCGCGGTTTTTCCCATTTGGGTTTTCCGCGTCAACAATTTCTTGCTTCTTTCATTATTTCACTCTTTACGCAAGTCATTTTATTTATTATGTCATTTATTATCAATATGATGATTTTGTTGTTGGCACCCAAACCTTTTTAGTACTTGGTACAAAATCGGCATAAACAATGACAGTCAACAAAGATGCACCAGCAGTGAAATAAACATAAGAAGGAACTTGAAATTCTTTGGCAAGGTCAATCAAGTTGACACACATGAGATCAAACACGAACACGGCTGGTTTTGTGGATCGATCATTGATGGCTTTTGTAATGAGGGGCTTTTGTACACGACTGTGTCATGAAAGAAATTGCTCGAAGCAGGATCCGGTAGTTCGGAGTCGGATAAAGAGGGAAGAGTGAGGAAGGTAATGCGGTTAGGGTCGATTGCGTTGGATTGAGACTTGATATAGGTATCAACAGTGGTGGAACTATGGATTGGCATGTGAAAGATGATGACGAGAATTGAGATTTATTCATCATGTTTGACGATAAGCTTGGCGAATTCAACGGCTGAGATTAGATGTCCAGTCCCAGGAGTTGGGACGAGCACAAGCTCTGCTTTTGACATTTGAAGGATGAAGGTTGAAGATTGAAGATTGAAGATTGAAGGATGTTTCTGTTTGTAGTTTTCTCCCTTTTAAGAAGTCTATTACTGAGTTGGAGAAGGTATGGTGAGGTTGTATTTATGGTGATGCTTAGAAAGTGACGGACTATTTTTTTCTTTTTGTTTTTGAATGAGGATAGTCTTTGATTGACTTGGTTTTGCGGTATCTGAGGATGTTTATTGTTAGTTTGTTACTTATTGATTTTTTGATTTCTTTGGAAAAAGATATTATCATATATACGTAAAAGATATATCTAAGGATGACGAGCTAGCTCATGTGGTAGAGCACTCCCCTCTGATATCTGAGGTTAGGGGTTCGATCCTTACCCCCAGCATTATGTTGGGATATTTCCTTAGCATGCTTTACCAGCCAATGTGCTGGTAGTTCCTACAAGGCTAGTAGCCTTGGTAGGGGTTGTTCGAATAAAAGATTCGCAAAGGCAGAAATTAAGCTTTCATAAACTGTTTTGTTTTGTGTGTGTCTGACTGAACAGAAGGCACTGATTTTATAGGGAAAAATCAGGCCAAAAACGGGCAACAATCAAGACAGAATTAATTGGGCGGATAATTAGGGATTGCCATGAATTATGTAACGGTCAAAACGTTACAGAATTCCAACAGCCACACACGCATAGCTCCCGGGTCCAAAACTTTAGTTAAGTTAAGTTTATTCCCCAAAGCCCAAAGCCCAAAGCCCAAGGCCCATGGCCCATGGCCCTGGCCCGGTCCGGGCGGCGGCGCGCGCGTGAGTGATAGCAAGCCCAAACCAAACATATCATCCAACCACAAAAGCATCTCTAGTCACAACTCAATAGATGGAAGGAGGGAGGAAGTATATAAACATGAAGAAATTCCCTCCCACAAGCAATGTGGGACAAACAAGAAAATGAGCCAAGGCTTTTCCAAGCCTTAACTCCAACAGGGGTTAGCCCTTGGGTTGACTGGTTGGTGAGCGATGTTTCGTTGAGTCCGGTAGAGCGCCTTCACTTTATCTTGTTAAATTTCGTATTTAGGGAGGAACAAGATCATGAAGAGAGAATAAGAGAGCCATTGATGGAGCACGTGGATAGGGAATAAAGGAGATAGGAGATAGAGAGGAGAGGAGAGAGAAAACAATGAACTACTCCTTCTGTCCCATAATATAGTATTTGTTTCTTTTTTATACGTCTCCAAGATAAACATTTGACTTTCGATATCTTTGATTTCTTATTAATAAAAATATATTAACAGTTGATATTATGAAATTACTCATTGAGGTGAATCCAATAAGATCCTACATAAATATTTTTTTTATATATACAAATTAAAATATTTGGTCAAAGATTTTAAAATTTGACCTCAAGAGAGAGAAGCAAATCTCTATTATATAAGGGAAGGGGGAACAATGATGTCCTCTTTTGAAATGCCTATTTTTCCCCCCTCCATTTCTAAATTACAAAAGGAATGTCAAAATCAAGAGCCCACTCATGGTACACCCGGGTGTACCATGCTCATGATACACCCAAGGGTATTTCTGTAATTAATTGCAAGTTAAGGGGTACGCTGGTAATTTTGGGGCAATAAATGACAAAAAGCAAAAATCTGAATCCAATTCTTCTTTCTCGCTCATTTCTCTCAATTCTTGATCACCAGAAAATTCTGATTTTCAATTCTTCTCTCTCTCCTCCTTCCAAACCTTCCAAACACACAATGGAAGATCTGAAATTCGCGAAAAAAAAATTCCAGATCTGGAAATCGGAGAATTAACGATGAGATGATGATGACGTGGACTCGAGATGATGATGATGAGGCGACTGAAGAAACCACAACCCATCCACGACGATGATGAAGACCCACGACCCAGATCTGATTATGTTTTTGCTCATTTGTTTTGTTGTTGTTTTTTTTTCCTCATTTCCCCTCAGTTAGTCGTATTGTTTAAACCAAATGTTTTTGGTTGTTTTACATGATCAGGACATGAACAAAATTATGGGTGCTGATTTTGAATTATCATTGTAGGAATGAGCAAATGTATTCTACAATAATTTTGAATTTATAATGTTCAAATGAGTCAAGCATCTATGCTTATTTAGAAAGATTGAAGATTATGTGCTCATTTACATATTTTGTGTTGGATGATTATTGCTGCTTAGTCAACTCTTATAGTTGCTCTTGTCTCTTTTTTTTCTATTCATTTCATCTCTTTCTTCATTTTCTTTTTTGCTCACATGTAATTAGTTCGTTTTCGTAACTGCTCATTTGCACCAAGTTTGCTCATTTTCTTAAACAAGTAGAAATACTTGCTCATCTGCTCATTTTACTCATTTGCTCATTTGATCATTTGCTTAATTTGCTCATTTTGCTCATTTGTCCATTTTGCTCAATTGGCGAAAATAGCCTTGGGTGTACCATGAGCATGGTACACCCAGGTTTACTATAAAGATTCTCCAAAATAAAAATCGACACTCAAAGAAAACTACCGAAAATTAATTTACACCACACAGGGCCTGTTCTCCCCAGCTTATTTTCAGTTCAGTTCAGCTCAGTTCAGCTCAGTTTAGCTCCATTCTTTAATAACTATTTTGTTAAATATTATTATTATGTTGGTCCAACGTATTTTACTAATTACTCTTTTTATTATTATTTATTTTATATCATTATTATTAAGTATTATTATTATTATTTCAATATATTATTTTATTTATTATAGCTTTACTCATTATTATTACTATTATCATTAGGAGGAACATGGTTTAGGTGAAAAGCACAAATAAACCCACTTTTTTAGCCCATAAACGAATCAAATCGCGTCAAAACGGTTTATGATGTAATTTTGCGTGGTCTGACCCAATTATTATTTTTATTACTAAATAATATTATATTATTAAATCTAATTATTAAAATAGTAATATTAATTTACTTCTTAGATATTATTGTTATTATATAATCATCATCAAGTATTAATATATTAATACAAATAATATAAAATAATTATTATTAATTATCATTATTATCATTAATTATTAATAATAATAATAATATATGATTATTAACATTATTTATTCATAACTATCATTTAAAAATATCCAAAATACTATTATTATTATTCATTATTAATTATTCATTATTATTACTTATCATTATAATTATTATTTAATATTCATATTATTATTGTTTAAATATTATTCATATATTTGTTACATTCAATTTAATTCAACTAGATTTTTTGCACGCGATACGTACTTGAATTTTTTTTTCAAAACAGAAACTCGATTTTAATGCATGGTGAACGTTTCTCAGATGTCATAGGAATACTTCTTGATGTATCACTGATTCACCGGTTGGAAACAACTCTTTTAAAAGAGATGTTGCAATAATGGATAACACGTACGTGCACATTCTTTATTTAATATTATAGTGCATTGTTTTTTTTAACTTTTATTCTCTTCAGGTGGATCATTATCAAATTAACTGTTTGGCATGATTATGTTCATGTCTTCCGAAATGGACCATTTGATTATGGGAAACAACATTCAATTGTTGTTGCATGTGGGCTTCATCTGAAAAATTACCACAGTATGAATAACATCCCTTTTCATACAACAAAGATATTGGTTTTAAATTTTCTATATGTATATGGCTGACCAAGATTAATTTTTGGAATCATTTACGTGAACAGGGGTATATCTTACGACCGGCTATTGTAGCAGAATATACTTAAATACAGAGAACAAATTTACCAGTTTATTATCTGCATGGTATGCAACATTCAGTTTCACACCAATCAACTAATCAAAAAAATTTATACGCACCATTATTATGTATAGCAAATTGATTCTGACATACTACTGATTCACGTATGACACCGAGAAACTGGCACATAAACGGGTTGCGGCTTTCCGCCCATGTCCATTCGCAATGCATTCATCAATTGCAGTTTATAATGCCATTCGTACTCGGATATCTAAATTACCTACTATAAAGAGTGTAAATAACTACAAACCTTTTCAATTTGTTTATTAGTGGAACTATCAATACAAAACAAAATAACGAATATTTGTTGTTTTCTATGATAGGTTCATTATTGTTGATTAGTCGCTCATATGAGGCGTATTGAGTCACAACCTGATGAGATTATTTACGAAGCATGTAATCGTTGTCTAAGAAAAATTGTCATCACCCAAACGGTCTATAAATGTGTACGGTGCAATCTAACAAATGCTGCAACTATTCCAAGGTATAAACTTTACAACATTAATCTACATATTTTATAAATATTCACAAATGTTTATTAAATGTGTTTTTTCGTTGACAGATTAATGCTTCAACTCATTATTTCTGACAAGCGTGGTAGAATGGGAGTATGATGAATAGACTAACTCAACACATGTTGCGGTGTACTCCGACTGAAATCAAA
>NC_079207.1:16907811-16910311 GCF_026745355.1 Beta vulgaris subsp. vulgaris
GGATCGGGATCCTACTTTGGATCGTAGGGGCTGGTAGAATCGAATCGGTGGGATCGGATCGTAGGATCGTAAGATCCTACAATTCGGTGAAATAGAGATAATTATACTAAAATATGGTGAGAACCTCATGTTAAAAATTTACACATATTAATAATGATTTTCTTAGTTAGCAAATGATGATAGTTTTTCAATACAATAAGATTGAAGTAACATGCGATCAAAATCTAATAGGAGAAATATAATATGTGAAATTACTTTATGATTTTTATATGGTAGGATCGGATCGTAGAGTCGTAGGATCGTAGAATCGTGTTAAGATCCTACCATGTGATTTTTTGTGGTTGAGCAGGATCGAAAGATCCTACAAAATTAAGATCCTACGTAGGATCGGGATCGGTGAGGTCCTTCAGGATCGTAAAATCGTAGAATCGTAAGATTTGGATCGGGATTTTAACAACACCTTTCGTAAACATTAATAAAAATATTTTCGTGCTTCCATGATCTATATTTTTTGCTTCTTGATATTGATATTGTTCTTACAAAAGTTTCTCAAAGTAGAGCTATACAAGATGATTAAATTTATTATGTTCCACTAATTTGCTTATGTACATCATCATTGACTTGAATGTACATCACCAATGGCTTGAATGTACATACCATATATTTACTTGTTTTCAAATCTCAATCGTGTACTACTACTGATTTATTAATTAAAATTTTAGTCAAGAATCATACTCCACACCATCAGCATGAAAACCATAATATGTCTTACATAGACCAAAATCGGTTATGACAATCACAACCAAAATTCTCAAAAAAGGCTTATACACATGAAATTCTAAATAAATCTTGTAAAAGTATGCATCTCTTTATTTCTTTACAGAAGATATGGAAAATTTCCTCGCAATACAAATTCTTCCAAGTTGCTCACTGATTTCATCGCCTTAGCATTCTTCAACATAAGTTGTTTGACCACGTTGGAGTCATCCTTCAACATATCTTAGAATGAAATCTCGAAAATATATACATCCCATACAGTTTTCCCCGCAAATAGCATGTCCTATAATATTAAAACTTCGCGCAAGTATGGTAAATATAAGTACAAACACATAAAATAAAAAGAAGAAAACAATAATATAATTATTATATTTCCATTCCAATATGGAAGTTTGTCATTCAACATGTTCAAGGAGCTATTGGCTTGCTCAAAAGGCCAAAACTACAATGGTAAAAAATAAATCATCACCGATTGCTTCCAAGTACATCAATGATGCCTTACAAGTCCACCAGCGATGCCTTACAAGTACATCACTGATGGCTCACAACTACGTTAAAACTAAAATTCTTGGAAGTAACTCAGCTCATTTCATCTCCTTAACATTCTTCAACATAAGCTGTTTAACTACGTTGGAGTAGTCCTTCAAGATCTCACAACAATACTTGGCTCTAAAAGTTTTCAGAAAAAGAGCCTAAAAATAAACAAATATTAATTAGCATTAAAATCAAATATAACTAGAAAAAAAAACCTAAAAAGAAAATTTCTACTTATGCTACCTGTTTTTCAATAATCTGTTCCTACTTGTGCTCAACCGTCAATAAAAGTAGAAAGTTCAGAACTGAGTTCAGAGCTATGAGAAAGAGCACACAGAAGATTGTACCATACAAGAAAAACCTAATTGTTTTTAGGTTAGACAATAAACCAAGTCATGAATCAAAGGTTAGACAATAAACCAAGTCATGATCAACCATTCAAGGTAAGAGTGACCATACTTCTGGGGGTGTAATATTTGCTGGGTTAAGTTTATGCAATCTATGCCCACATCTTAGAATAGAAAAACAAATATGTGGAGTATACTCTTAGTAAAATCATCTTCAGAGACAACTCTTTTTTCGTTAACTTCATGCCAATATTAGTTTTATTTTTTTAGTGAAATGCCAATATTAGTTTAAGTGCTCTAAGGTGTTACTATTTTCTACTGTACAATGCCAATTTCTGATGAATCTAATAGAGCATTAAAAGTTCAAAAAATACCACAAATTCCAGACAGAGGTTATGTTTTGTGTTACTTTTAATGTCTGCCAACACAATGTTTATGGATGCAAACAATACCCATTGGTGCTGGAGCTAGTTAGAGTGTTGGTTAGCTGCTAGACCATGGGAGACTGCAACTACTCTTGATAGCAATGATAACTCACCTCTTATTAAGATCCCAAAAACCATTATGTTTGGGAATGAGCTTCCTAAAAAACATGCTTGCCATCACAACACTTAAAAGCCTTCCCCAACACCCATCCCAAAACAAACTCGTTCTTCTACTGGTGGTCATTTGTCCACCTCTAGTGTTCCTTCAAAATCCACTGCAGCAGCACAGAAGTCGAGAACTCCGAGCCCAAAAGCGAGCCCAAGAATGAGCATGTGGTTGGGGTCTATTTGATGATGCAAGAAGCACACTCAGTCAGCAGTCACAACAACAATCAAGGAGAAATAGTGTGACAGGTT